>NW_005871396.1:960166-961814 GCF_000147115.1 Myotis lucifugus | reverse complement strand
TCTGTAAATACCGACCCCTCCTCAGGAGGTGCCACCCTGACTTTTTTTAAACCCCTGCCGAAGTCTAAACGCCCCCCCTCCCCCCCCCCCCCCCCCATCACCAGGTCCACCCCAGAGAGTCCAGAACAAGGTTACTGAGTCACGGGCGTAGGTTGTATCTGATCTAAAAGGAATCACCAGGAGGTGTGACTGCTTTTAATTGCTGAAATACTTCCGTAACATTTTTATAAAACTCCAAATCTGAGTAAATACACAGCCAGCTATGGTCAGAGCTTGAAGGGATATAGTGGGAAGCTCATGCTACCTCTTTGTCCCCTGAATTCAGAAAAGTACTTTCTTCAAGACAGCATTGAACAGACTAATTGAAAGGAAACAGGAATGACATAAATTTAATGCAAACAATATGAACTTGAAAATGGAGTTGGTTACCACATCACTTGCATTCCTTTTTTTTTTTTTCTTTGCATCCTGCTGGACCCAAAGGTGCTGAAGGGAAAGGCATGTACGCTTCGAGGTCCACATGCACGCTATGGTTGTTCGAGGTGAATTTGGCATAGTGCCAACGTGGCCATCCCGGTGGGAGCCGGCAGGTCCCAGGGGTGCCTTGAAGTTGCCATACATAGTAGACTCTCGCCTCTCCTCTCCCAACTGAATTGCTACCTAAATTTTGCAAGAGTGGGAATGAGAATTGTGGTGATGAAATTGAAATACTGAAATGCCGGCAGGAAAGGTGTTGGGCAGGCTGAATATTAGCAAGGAATTGTCGTCCAATCACCGTTGGGCAAAGGACACGGAAGGAGCCCCTGGGGGTCATGTCATGCACCCGGTGCTACTCAAATGGGCCTGACCCGTTGGACAGGATCAGGGCGACAGCCAGGGTTCGATGCAATAACATCAAACACAGTTAACAAAAGCAGCCATTTCTCTGCGTATGCAAGTGTGTCACCTGGGCTGCCACGACGGGAAAGCCACGTGGTAAATTAGGTCAATGCTTTCGAGCCAGAAGCCAGGAGGACACATGCTTTGAACAGCTGCGTCCTTCCTTCCGTTGGTGGCTGACCTGGGAGACTTCGCTGCTGCTACCGATGACCTCAGCGGTGTGGTCGGTGACAGGTAGGAACTTCCAACCAGACATCTTTCACTTCACGGGTAATGTTTAGCCTCTTCAACATTTACAGATGTTTTACTGTCACCCTTAAGGCTCTTCCAGCAAAGCCCTAAGAAATTTAAAGGTAAAACATTTGTGAAAAGCTGTAAATGAAAAGCAAGCGTATAATGAGTTTGCTGTGCGTTTTTACTTTTTAGAGCTACAGCGCTTGCCTCCCACAGTAGCACTGTGGCCTCGATTTGCCGAAAGCATCGAAGTGTCTGAGAGCTCGGTGTATTGTAAAGCAGAATGCAGACCAGCTGCTTGTGAGGGCTGCCCGCGCGTCACAGGCCATAAAGTGTCCGTCCATTGTCCAAGCACAGACTTCAATTCCACATTTACATTGTCACACACCAAGCTAATTGGGAATATGTGTGCTTCAGAGATGCGCTCATATCTTTATTGCAGGTCAAAGCCTAACCCTAACACTAACCGAACCTGAAACCAAACCCGAAACCTAATACAGGTCCAACCATAACCCTAAACCAAATGCAGGTCCAA
>NW_005871396.1:930008-959486 GCF_000147115.1 Myotis lucifugus | reverse complement strand
GGGGCCACGGAGGAGCCCGGGCGGGGGGAGCGCTCGGAAATGGCCCTCCCCATGTGCATCCCTGCAGCCGTGAGCCCTGCAGCCTCACCGTCTCCCGCCTCCTTCCTCATCCCCAACACGGCTTCTCCAGAACGTGGGGCGCTCACACAGCACAGACTGCTCGCCTCGGAACACCCCGCCACCTATAAATTGAGCCAAAAACCTTGTTTATTTAACCCAAAAAATCATTCATAGCGTAATCACTGGGGAGTACAAATGCCTCCTGTCCAACAATTGTGAAGGCAACCCCTCCCACGGTGTGAGGACACAGAGTCCAAACAGCGCCCGTCCGAAGCTGTCTGCTCAGTTTTGCCTTAAAACGGGAGGACATCGGGCAAAAACAAACCTGGGGGGAGGTATACGGGCAGCCCGCGGGCTCCACGGACGCCCTTTCGTGGTTACGCCGCCATCTCCCATTTAAAAGTCCCGTCATTTCGACGTCTGTACATACGTGCTTTATGTTTTTATTTATTTACAAGTAAAGGACAGGAATTGTTATCTTTTAAATTTGTTTACAGTTTCACGTCATTACTGCTGTGTGTGTGCTCCATGTGAGTGACGTAGGCGCTTATGGAGGTGGGTTCTGACTTACGGCGAAAACGGCGTCACATCGCCCATAGGAACTGATCTCCAACGTCACCCGAGAACCTGCTGTATTTTAAAAAAAGAAACAACAATAAAACACATCAAGAAAAATGAATGACTATACAGGAAAGAGGGAGAAATATTTTTATAGGATGACCTACAACAATATAAAAACCCCAAGCAAACGAAAGTGAATAAATCAGGAATTGTTGAAGAAAGCGGCTAATCTCTATAATAGAAAAAGAATTCTTAAATCTTAAAAATAGTCAGAGATGTATACAGCCCAATTAAAAGACACAAGAAGGAAATTCCACTTTAACCGTAACCTTAAAGGTAACCCTAACCCTAACAATAAACCAAACCCGAACCCTAATGCAGGTACAACCCCTACCCTAACCCTAACTCAACCCTAATGCAGGTCTAACCCTAACCCTGACCCTAACCCTAATGCAGGTCTAACCCTAACCCTAAGGCAGGTACAACCCTAACCCTAACCCTAACTCAACCCTAATGCAGGTCTAACCCTAACCCTAATGCAGGTACAACCCTAACCCTAACCCAAACACAGATCCAACCATAAGCTTAACCTAACCCTAATACAGGTCCAAACCTAACCGTAACCCTAACCCTAACCCTAATACAGGTCCATACCTAACCCTAACCCTAACCCTAACTCAACCCTAATACCTACCCCTAACCCTAACCTTACTCAACCCTAATGCAGGTCTAACCCTAACCCTAATGCAGGTCCCAGCCTAACCCTAAACCTAACCCTAACCCTAATCCTAATCCTAAATCTAACCCTAACCCTAACCCTAACTCAACCCTAATGCAGGTCTAACCCTAACCCTAATGCAGGTCCTAGCCTAACCCTAACCCTAATCCTAATTCTAAATCTAACCCTAACCCTATCCTAACTTTCACTCTAACCCTAACCCTAATGCAGGTACAACCCTAACCCTAACACAAACACAGATCTAACTATGAGCTTAACCTAACCCTAATGCAGGTCCAACCCTAACCCTAACCCAAACCCTAACCCTAATGTAGGTCCAACCCTAATTCTAACCCTAACCCTAACCCTATCGCAGGTCCAACTCTAATCCTAACCCTTACCCTAACCCTAATGCAGGTCTAACCCTAACTATAACCCTAATCACACACACACACACACACACACACACACACACACACACACACGGCCAGAGGCTTGTAAAGGCAATTCCCCAAGAAAAACACATCCAGAAGGCTCCTGCCGCAAAACGAGGGGTCAGGTGGGTTCCCTAGAAAAGGCCTTCCGGAAGTTTCTCCTGTCATAGCCCATGTAGAAAACTATTAAGAGTTGACTGGAACCAACTGAGGAAGCTGCTCACAGCCTGAACCCCAGACACCAGGTCAGGGGTTAGCAGCGGAGGGGACAATATTTTGGATGTGTTCATAGTCTGCACCACGGGCAGGAATGGGGGGAGTGGAACCTGGGGCTCCGGGGAAAGGTATACAGGGTCCAGCCATCCGTCCCAGCGCCCACACCCACCCCTCCGCACGACACCCCTCTCCACTAGCCTTGAGGATGTTGGCTCGCTCAGGCAGCACTAGAGCCCCATTAGTGTGTTTGTCGCAGGGGCTGCAGATGCGTAATGAGATCCCCAGCTAATGTCTGTGCAAAGCTCTTCGGAGAGCCGGGGTGGAATTGGCTCAGGATTCCACTGTGGTGTTTTCATTAAAGACAGTTTCTAATCACGGGGTGAGCTCATCGTCCGATCCTCGGGAGTAGGCGGGTCAGGAGCCCGTAGAGCTCCCACTCCGGGTGTGGGGGGAGACGTCCCCCCGAAGGTGCTGTGACACCCACCTGGGACCCTTGCGTGTGTCTGTGCACCCCTGTGAGGTCAGTGGCTCTGTCCTCGTGTTCCAGGGGATGCTGCTTGGTCAGCACTGGACAGCAGCGCTACGTAAGTCCCCCAGCCAGAGCCGAAGGGGTGGGAGCCAGGCTGCGTGGGCATGAGGTCCCCTGGGTAGCGCTTCCTCCCGATGTTAGCTGGCCCAACGTGGAAAGAGCAGGAGCAGGAGCAGGGGCCAGTGCCATGGCCCCACACATGTCAGGGCCCTCTGTGGCCTGGAGAAGTCCCCCGTGGTGTAGAGACCGGATGGATGAGTGATGTCAGGATGCAGGGAGACCTGAGGTCTGGTGGAAGGCCCACGCATTGGGCTGCTGATAAGTAAGGCCCACGCTTGCCGAATCCTCCCCCTGTGACCGTTTCAGCCGCACAGTGAGCCGGGCTCTGAGCGCTCGCTGTCATCCACCTTCGCTGACTCAGGTGCGACAGGAGCGCAGGCTCTGCGGGGTCCCAGTGGGAGACGACCTCTGAGGACAGGGCTCCTCCTCTCATCGCTGTGCTCCCCTCCTTCCCTCTGATGCTGCTCGTCCCTCTGACCCACAGCGTCTCCGTGGGCCTTGGACACAGCTGTCTGGGAAACAGCTCAGTGTACGTGCCTTTGGCTGGGGCTTGGGAGTAGGGCCTTGTGGGGTCCAGCTCCTCTGCTAGGGCTGGACCTCCGTGGACCTGGGAACTGAAGGAAGATGCAAGCAGTGGAGGTATACGGGCCATGCTTTATTGCAGACCAAGCAGCCCTTGCAAACACAGCAGCCCCCACCGGCTGTTCAGCAACACATTTTATGCTCATTCAGATCAAAGGGGCTGCTCGCAAAATAGCGACATCAGGTGACAGAAGACAGAGGGCACCTGCACAGTGCGAGCAGTAAAACTGTGCACATGTGTGTGGCACAGGGGCCTTGAACACCCGGCGTACTCTGGCCCGAGCCCCACAGGCCCCCAGCGTGGTCTCCTCTGACCTCTGACCACGCTCCCTGCCTGCTCCCCCCTCACCATCATCTCTTCCCAAACAGCAGCCGGAAGGCTCTTCTTAAACACAAGTCAGACCAGGTGAGTCTTCTGCCTTGGTCCTCTCCTGGCTTCCATAGCACCAAGTCAGGCCTCTTCCTGCCCACCTGGGAACCCCCTGGACTCCACCTGGACCCCACCTGGACTTCCTTTAGCCCCCATCTGGGACCCCCGTTGACCCTCACTGGCCCCACCTGGGACCACTGTTCCTCTGGCTCACCAGGCTCTCCACCCCCAGCTCTGTCTGTGGTGCATGGTGCTACGCTCACTCCTTTGCAACCAGGGGCCTTGGCCCAGAATTTTCTCCCGGTGCTCTAGGGGCTCCCTCCTGGCCAGTTAAGCCTCAGAACCACTGTCTCCTGCTCCCTGGTGTGAAGCAGCCTTCCCAGCCAGCCCGCCTCCTCACCAGGGTTATCTACGAGCACTTCTGGGAGAAATTGTCTTATTGCTCATTTGCTAGTTCACTGCCTGCTTCTGTCTACAGCAAGCATGTCAAACTCGGGCCACGGGCCGCATGCCTCGTTTATTTGGCCCATGTTAGCCTTTGAGTTTGACATGAGAGCAGAGACCTTGCTCTGTCCCTTTGGGGGTCGTGGGCAGAGCCTGGTGGCCGGCTGGTAGTCACCTCCCCTCGCAGGGATTTGGGACTTCAAGAGGATGGGGGACCCAGCCCTCCCTGCAGCGCCACTTAGAGCAGGGACATCAGCGGGACCCTGCCCCAGGGTTTGAAGAGTGCCCGCCTCAGCAGAGGGCTGGCGCGGAGCCGTGGCGGCTGGGCAGCAGAGACAGGCGCTGTCCAGGCCCAGCTCTCATCTCCTTGATGCTGCTGCTATGGGGCCAGGTTAACGCTCATGCAGTGAACTGAGCCAAACACTGAGAAACAGGCATCTTCAGGCACAGCCTCCATGGGTCTGGGAAGCATGGATGTGCACATGTATTTGATGGAAATGATTTATAATGGTTTCCTTGCCTACTTGCAAGCACAAAGCGCTAGTCTGTATGGCCGTTCTGGGACTGTCCTAGACCCACATATATGCTGATGAGCTCTCCCATGCATGTGTGTGTCACAGAATAAACACCTCAACGAGTCACCAACACCAGTGCCAGGCCTCTGGTTTATTTATGTCACAGTCATTTTATTATTAACTAGTGGCCCCGGTGCATGAAATTCGTGCATGGAGGGGCGTTCCCTCAGCCCAGCCTGCAGCCTCTCCAATCAGGAACCCCTTGGGGGATGTCCAACTGCCAGTTTAGGCCCGATCCCACCTAAACCGGCAGTCGGAAATCTCTCTTGCAATCTGAGACCGCTAGCTCCTAATCGCTCACCTGCTTGCCTGCCTGATCATCCCTAACTGCCTCTGCCTGCCTGCCTGATTGTCCCTAACTGCCCTCCCCTGCCGGCCTGATCTCGCCCCCAACTACCCTCCTCTGCTGGCCAATTTGGTTCTGATTGGTCGGTTTCTATGCCAGTCAGCGTCAAAAGCTCTGCCTCCTAGGCAGCCATTGGCTCCTCACACTTTACCCAGATTTGGTTCTGATTGGTCAGTTTATATGCCAGTCAGGGTCTCTGGGCCTATCAACAGGGCCCAATCAGAAAGGTGGGGCTGATCAGCAGCCCTGGTGGAGGACTGGAGAGAAATGGAGGCTCAGCTGCTGGCCAGACTGAGAGAGAAAGAGAGAGGCAAGTGTTGATCAAAAGCTGCCACAAAGGCAATGGATCAGTCCCTGCTTCTCTCTTCAGGCCTCTCTCTGGCCCTGATTCGCAGCTCCCTCAGCAGTCAGTGCTGGGACACTGCGCCTACAGCAGATTGCAGGACTGACTTCCAGTTGGTTGAGCCTCGGTCTATACTGGTTGTTAGGACCCAGGGTTTTTATATATTAGGATGGTCATTATTTAACATCAGCTCAAGTAACATTTTTGTGTGTGTGAATTAGGCCTGTAGGTGAAAATGAGGCTGAAATTAAAGCCGAATCTACCTCCTCTCCTACCCTAACTTAGAGAGGCAATGAATAAGGGGGTACATGCTGGAAGGAGAAATCTGGGTGGTTTACACAGGGCACAGCGCACCTGCTCTCCTGATCCCAGCCCCAAGTCCACACTAACATCTCAGATTTCCGGTTCCTAAAGTACTCCTGTTCCAGGACACACTCCTAGGAGTGAAGTCTCTCACTAACATGCACATTTCCCAGGCAAAGGAGCACGGTGGTCCTTGTGGTTCAGTGAACAAGCTGGTACCATCTTTCTCAGAGCAGAGCTAGGAAGCAGAAACCGAGGTGCTGAGGCAGGGGTTGCTGTGGAGGGGAGAGGCTGGGCCTCTCTGCCGGCTGCAGAGCCAGCCACAGCCCCCATATCTGCCTATGGCCCCCACACCTGTCATGGCTCCCATACCTGCTCACAGCCCCCACACCTGCCCGTGGCCCCCACACCCGCCCACAGCCCCCACACCCTGCCTATGGCCCCCACACCCGCCCACAGCCCCCACACCTGCCCATGGCCCCACACCTTCCCATGGCCACCACACCCACCCACAGCCCCTACACCTGCCCGTGATTCCCATACCCGCCCACAGCCCCCACACCTGCCCGTGGTTCCCACACCCGCCCACAGCCCCCACACCTGCCTATGGCCCCCACACCCACCCACACCCGCCCACAGCCCCCACACCTGCCATGGCTCCCACCCCTGCCCACAGCCCCCACACCTGCCTGCCCCATGCCTTTGTCTTGCATGTCCTCATTCTGAACGTTCCACTATGATGCTTCATCCAAAGGATAACATCACTTTGAAACTGCATCCTCGATCTTAATGGGTTGGTTTAAACCATCTTTTTCTCATTTTTGTCTCATTTGTACTGTTCCAATATAGAAAGGCAAATAATTTTCCCATTTTCATGCATGATAGTTACTAAGATGATTTAGCTGCATAAGTTAATAACAGTCTGCCATCCAGAAAACTAGCTTGTGTTTCATTTGGGAAAGAGATTTTAATAATTATGTATAATCGATAGTGGAATTATCATTCCAGCAGCAGTGGAGTCTGAGAAAGAGGCTGTAGGTGTGTGCCTACAGCCTTGCTGGTTAGTCCACTACCCGCTCTCAGTGTAATAACAGGCGTAATCATTGTACAGGTTCCCCTGTGCCTCTGGAGCCTTTGCCTTTGGATTGCTTTGCTCACGTAAAGTCCTCTGTGAGATAAGAGGGGGCAGGATGGAAATGGCTTTCCCCACTCGATATTAAAATGTCAGTCCCTTTGTGAGAGGCGTAACAGACCTACCTAATACAGAGTCACAAACCCAACAGGCAGCCAAAACAAGGAGACAAAGAAACAACCCCCAAAAGAAAGAATAAGAGAACTATCCAGAGGAAGAGGTAAATGGACTGGAGATAAGAAATCTATCTGCTAGAGAGTTCAGAATAATGATGGCAAGGATGCTCAACAGCATGCGAAAAGATATAGTAACTGTGAAAACAGAAATAAAGAGTGACATAGCACAGATAAAGAACACATTGGGAGGAATGCACAGAAGATTAGGGGAAGCTGAGGATCGAATCAGTGAAGTAGAAGACAGGGTTGAAAAAATCACTCAATCAGAGAACCAACAAGGAAAAAAAATGAGAAAAAGGAGGACAGCTTAAGGAAGCTGTGGGACAACGTGAGACGTAACAATGTTAGAATGGTATGTGTGCCAGAAGAGGCAGAAAGGGAGAAAGGGATCGAGAAAGTGTTTGAAGAAATAATGGCAGAAAATTTCCCTAACCTGGTAAAGGAAAAAGTCACACAAGTTCAGGAGGCACAGAGAGTCCCAAGCAAGAACCCAAACAGGCCCATGCCCAGACACATCACAATTAAAATGCCAAAAATTAAAGACAAAGAGAGAATCTTAAAGACAGCAAACTGTTATCTGCAAAGGCACTTTCGTAAAACCGACACCTGATTTCTCATCAGAAACTCTACAGGTCAGAAGGGAATGGCATGACGTCTCAAGGTAATGAAAAGCAAGGATCTGAAACCAAGATTACTCTATCTAGCTATCATTCAAAATAGACGGTCAAATAAAGAGCTTCCTAGACAAAAAATAAAAAGGCTAAAGGAGTACATCACCACCAAGCCACCATTACAAGGATCGCTAAAGGGACTGCTTTAATGAGAAGAAGAAATAGAGAGAGAAACCTAGGCATACAGAATTAAAATCGCAATAAATAAGTACCAATCAATAATAACCTTAAATGTAAATGGATTAAATGCTCCAATAAAAAGACATAGGGTAGCTGAATGGATACAAAAAACATGAGCCAACTATATGCTGTCTACAAGAGACCCACCTCAGAACACAAGACTCACACAGGATGAGAGTGAAGGATGGAAAAAAATTTTTTCCATGCAAATGGAAAAGAAAAAACAGCTGGAGTAGCAATACTCATATCTGACAAAATAGACTTCAAAATGAAGGCATCACAGGAGACAGCAAAGGACACTGCATAATACTAAAGGGATCGATCCAACAAGAGGATATAACCCTGGTAAACATATATAGGAGCCCCTAAATATATAAAATAACTTCTAGAGGACTTTAATGGAGAGATGGACAACAACACAGTCATAGTAGGGGACATTAACATCCGCTGACTTCACTGGATAGATCTTCCAGACAAAAACTTAACAAGGAAACTGTAACTCTAAAGGACCCACTAGATCAGATGCATTTAATCAACATTTATAGAACATGTCACCCCAAAGCTGCAGTATATACATTCTTCTCAAGTGCACATGGATCATTGACAAAGATAGACCACATGTTAGGATACAAAACAAGTCTCTACAAGTTCAAGAAGATTGAAATCATATCAAGCATCTTCTCAGATCACAGTGGAATGAAATTAGAAATCAACTACAGTAAAAACATCCAAAAACATTCAAACACATGGAGGCTAAATAACATGTTATTAAACAATGAATGGGTTACCAATGAGATAAAGAAATAAATAAAAACATTCTGAAAACAAATGAAAATGAACACACAACAACCCCAAATCTCTGGGACACAGCAAAAGCAGTCCTGAGAGTTAATAGCACTATAGGCCTACCTCAAAAACAAAACAAAAACACAAGAACAATGAATAATAAACTATTTAACCCTACAACTTAAAGAACTAGAAAGAGAACAACAAGAAAAGCCCAGAGTAAGTAGGAGGAAGGAAATAATAAAGATTAGAGTAGAAATAAATGACATAGAGACTAAAAAAAAACAATAAAAATCAATGAAACCAAGAGCTGATTCTTTGAAAGAATAAACAAGATTGATGAACCATTAGCCAGACTCATCAAGAAACAAAAAGAGAGGACCCAAATAAATAAAATCAGAAACAAAAGTGGAGAAGTAACCACTGACATCACAGAAATACAAAGGATTCTAAGAAAATACTATACCAACAAGCTGGACAATGTGGATTAAATGGAAAAATTCCTAGAAAAATATAATCTCCTGAAACTGAATCAGGAGGAATCAGAAAACCTGAATAGGCCAATATAACTGATGAAATAGAAGCAGGAATCAGAAAACTCCCAGCAAACAAAAGCCTGTGTCCAGATGGCTTCACAGGAGAGTTTTACCAAACATTCAAAGGAGAACTGACACCTATCCTCCTCAAACTATTTCAGAAAATCAAAGAGGAAGGAACACTTCCAACCTCTTTCTATGAGGCCAGCATTATCCTAATTCTAAAACCAGATAAAGACACAGAAAGAAAGAGAATTACAGGCCAATATCTGTGATGAACATCGATGCTAAAATCCTCAACAAAATATTAACAAATTATATCCAGCAATATATTAAAAAGATCCTACACCATGATCAAGTGGGATTTATTCCAGGGATCAAGGCTGATACAATATTTGCAAGTCAATAAATGTGATACATCACATAAACAAATTGAAAGATAAACATCACATGAGCATATCAATAGACACAGAAAAAGCATTCGACAAAATCCAACACCCATTTTTTATAAAAACTCTCAGCAAAGTGGGAATACAGGGAGCATATCTCAACATGATAAAGGCCATATATGACAAACCTACAGCCAACATCATACTCAATGGGCAAAAACTAAAACCATTTCCCTTAAGAACAGGAACAAGACAGGGGCGTCTGCCTTCACTACTCTTAATCAACACTAGAGGCCCGGTGCGTGAATTTGTGCACGGGGGGTGGGGGGTCCCTTGGCCTGGCTGGCGATTGAGGCTGATCAGGGCCATCTTGCCCAGTCCCAATTGGGGCCCATCAGGGCCCATCGGGGCCAGATGACAGAGGGAGGGACCACAGGAGGTTGGCCAGCCATGGAGATTGGCTGTCGGAGCACACTGACTACCAGGGGGCAGCTCCAGCGTTGAGCATCTGCCCCCTGGTGGTCAGTGTACATCATAGCGACTGGTCAACTGGTCATTCGGTCATTCGGTCACTTAGGCTTTTATATACATAGATAGTACTGGAAGTCCTAGCCACAGCGATCAGACAAGGAAAAGAAATAAAAGGCATCCAAATTAGAAAGGAGGAAGTAAAACTCTCATTATTTGCAGATGACATGATTCTGTACATAGAAAACCCTAGACTCCACCAAAAAACTACCAGATTTAATAAAGGAATTTGGCAATGTAGCAGGATACAAAATCAACACCCCAAAATTGATGTTTTTTAATATACTAACTAGGGGCCCAGTGCATGAAATTTGTGCACTTGGGGAGGTCCCTCAGCCCGGCCTGCACCCTATTGCAGTCTGGGAGCCCTCGGGGATGTTTGACTGCCATGGAAGCGGGAGAGGCTCCTACCACCACCGCTGCACTAGCCAGCTGTGAGCCCGGCTTTTGGCTGAGCAGTGCTCCCCCCTGTGGGAGCACGCTAACCACCAGGGGGCAGCTTATGCATCAAATGTCTGCCCTCTGGTGGTCAGTGCATGTCATAGCAACCGGTCGTTCTGCCTTTAGGTTGATTTGCATATTAGCCTTTTATTATATAGGACTAGGGGCCCAGTGCACGAATTCATGCACCTTGAAAGGAACTGTGGGCTACGAGGCTGCAGTGGGCACAGGGGCGGGTTTTGGCCCATCCTCCACCCCTCCCGCCTCGGTCCCTGGTCTCCTGTTTGTCTGCTGCCCCACTCCCACTGCTGCTGCTGCTCCCAAGCTCTGACAGCGCTGCCCCTGCTTGCACCTGCTGATGGCAATCACCCCTCAGGAGCAGGGGGAGGTGGAGAAGCCCTCAGGGGCGACTGGGGCCAGTGCTGGGCGCCAGCAGCAGGTGCAAGCAGGGCCGGCACCGGCAGCAGGTGCCAGTGCCAGGCAGGACCGCAGCACGTGGGAGCAAAGATTTTTCAGTAACCACCAGAGGCTCACCCCGATGACTGCGACCAGCGCCCCACCTTGGTCTGGTGCCCCCGCTCACCTGCTCCACCATCCTACTGCGGTAGGATGTTCCATGCGTGCCCACTGATGGTCAGCGCACATCATAGCGACTGGTTGTTCAGTTGTTCGGCTGTTTGGTCTATTTGCATATTAGCCTATTATTATATAGGATAATGAATTCTTAGAAAGAGAAACTAAAAAAAATCCCATTTACCATTGCAACAAAAAAATTAAGATACTTAGAAGCAAACTTAACCAAGGAGGTAAAATACTTGTACTTGGAAAACTACAGGACATTGAAAAAAGAGATAGAAGAAGACATAAACAAGTTGAAGAATATTCTGTGTTCATGGATTGGTAGAATCAACAACATTAAAATGTCCATATTACCCAAGGCAATCTACAGATTCAATGCACTCCCTATTAAAATATCAACAGCATATTTCACAGATCGAGAACAAATACTCCAAAAATATATATGGAACCAAAAAAGACCCCATAGCCACGGTAATCTTGAGAAAGAACAAAGTTGGAGGAATCACAATACCAGATATCTAGTTATACTACAAAGCCACTGTTCTCAAAACAGCCTGGTACTGACACAAGAACATGCATATAGACCATTGGAACAGAACAGAGACCCCAGAAATCGACCCAAGCCATTATTCTCAATATTTGACAAAGGAGGCAAGAACATACGATGGAGTCAAGACAGTCTCTTCAATAAATGGTGTTGGGAAAATTGGACAGATACATGCAAAAAATGAAACTAGACTATTAACTTACACCATACACAAGAATAAACTAAAAGTAGATAACAAACCTAAATGTAAGTTGGGAAACTATAAAAATCCTAGAAGAAACCACAGGCAGCAAAACCTCAGACATCTCTCGTAGCAATAGGTTTATGGATACATCCCATAGGGCAAAGGAAACTAAGGAGAAAATAAACAAATGGGACTACATCAAAATAAAAAGCTTCTGCACAGCAACAGACACCATCAACAAAATGAAAAGGGAGCCCCACTGTATGGGAGAACATATCTGGCAATGATACATCTGATAAAGGGTTAATATCCAAAATATATAAGAAACTCGTACAACTTAACAAAAGGAAGACAAACAATCTATAATAATAAAAGCATAATATGCTAATTAGACCATACATCCTTCCGGATGACCCTTCTGGACGAAGCCGGGGCTGTGAGGGAAGCCCGGGTCCTGGGTGCCAGAGGGAAGCTGGTGCCAGCAGCCGGGGGAAGGAAGGCCTACTCTTGCTTCGGGCATCGGGCCTCTAGGCCAATTATAAAATGGGCAAAGGACCTAAAGAGACACTTCTCCAAAGTGGACATACAGAGGCCAAGAGACATGAAAACATGCTCAAGTCACTGATCATCAGGGAGATGCAAATTAAAATGACAATGCGGTACCATCTCACACCTGTCGGAATGGCTGCCATCAACAAATCAACAAATGACAAGTGCTGGCGAGGATGCGGAGAAAAAGGAACCCTCCTGCACTGCTGGTGGGAATGCAGACTGATGCAGCCACTGTGGAGAACAGTATGGAGTTTCCTCAAAAAATTAAATATGGAACGTCATCATGACCCAGAGATCCCTCTCCTGGGAATATATCCCAAGAAACCCAGAAGCACCAATCAGAAAGAATGCATGCAACCCTGTGCTCACAGCAGCACAGGTTACAATGGCTAAGATCTGGAAACAGCCCAAGTGCCCACCAGCCAATGAGTGGATAAAAAGCTGAGGAACATCCTACACCAGGGAATACTATGTAGCAGTAAAAAAGAAGGATCTTCTACCCTTTGAGACAGCATGGAGGGACCTGGGAGTATCATGCTAAGTGAAATAAGCCAGTCAGAGAAAGACAAGTATCACATGATCTCACTCACGTGTGGAATCTAAGTGACAAAATAAACTGATGAACAGAGTGGATCCAGAGACACGGCAGCAGGGAACAGAGTGTGGAATCTCAGAGGGAAGGCGGGAGAGGGTGGGTGGGTGGGTGGGTGGCAGGTGATCAACCAAAGACCTTGTGTGCATCTATGCCTCACCCATGGACGCAGACAGTAGGGGGTGAGGGCCTGGGGCGGGGGGTGGGAGCAGAGGGGGGCTGGAGGGGGTTGATGGGGGGAAAAGGGACATCTGTGATAGTTTCAACAATAAAGATTCATAAAATAACATTAATAAAATAAATAATAAATACAAACACATTTGATTCAGGAAAACAGAGTAAGTTACTTGGCCTTAGTTTCTAGACGCAGTGACAGTGGCTGTGCCTGGCACCCGGCCGAGCACCCATTTCCTCCTGGTCCTGGGTTTCGGTCCCGGCAAAGGCAGGGTGTTGGGGGGCAGGTGGTCATCGGGCTGCGGTAGGCTGAGCCCCCCTGGACCGTGGCCCTGTTAACGTAAGAAACATTCAAACCTGTGAAGAATGGTTGTGAGTTTATTTGAGCCAAACCGTCGACAATGACAGGGAAGCAGGACCTCGGCGAGTGGAATGAAGCTCCGAGAAGGCGGTTGTCCCCCGTCACCTTCAAAGGAGCCGGAAGCGGGTACAGGCCCTCCCCTGGCGAGGGGTTAGGGAGGCGGGAGAAAGCGAGGGGAAGCTCTGGCTGGAGAAAAAGGAAAATGACAGACACCTGCTTCTGTTCCCCAGGTGGACGCAGGAGGGTTAACACATTTCGTACCGCTCAGGAGTTTTCCGTGTTTCGCGCGCCATCTGTTAAGGACTGCTCACGAGTGTTCTTGTTTTTCACGCCCATGGAAAAAGGAGTGAATCTAGATACTTATGTAAATTTTGTTTGGTCCCTCTTCATAGAGGAAAATGTTTTACGCAGTACCATACGTTAAAAAAGTACTAGGAACTTTAATTGTTTAATTGTTTTTGTAAATAAAAATGTTATAATTATTGAAAAACAACACCTAAAGTGCATTATGATGATTTAAATAGCGTGCAGTTTGCCCAAAAACGTGTGGTTCCTGGCGTATGTCTTAGAGATTTCTATGCGGTACGCAATGTGTTAACAGCCAACAATGAACCAATAACAATAACCGGGAGGGAACCTGTGGTCAGTCCTGGGGCCATTGGTTGCGCCCCGAGGGGTCCAGAAAGAGGGAAGTGACAGTGACCCTGACCTTCCACAGGCTGTTCTCTTAGACCAGTGATGGGGAACCTTTTGAGCTCGGCGTGTCAGCATTTTGAAAAACCCTAACTTAACTCTGGTGCCGTGTCACATATAGACATTTTTTGATATTTGCAACCATAGTAAAACAAAGACTTCTATTTTTGATATTTATTTTATATATTTAAATGCCATTTAACAAAGAAAAATCAACCAAAAAAATGAGTTCGCGTGTCACCTCTGACACGCGTGTCATAGGCTCGCCATCACTGTCTTAAACACTAGACAGCAGACGGGCTCCGTCAGGGTACAGGCTGACCTGTGTCAGGGAGGAACCTGGCCTAGGACACCACTGCCCGCCACAAACACCTGCTTTTAGTTAAAAGTTTTGGTTTCACCCTTTGTGGTTCCTGTAGGTTCTGAGTTGGCAAGGCCGCCAGGCAGGCCCTGAGTGGCCCGGTTAGCAGGGACCCGCATTGGTCCTCAGCCCGCAGGGCGCCCGCCCCTGTGCACCCACCTCACTGCGCCTTGGCCTGAGGCTCGCCACGGGGTGTGACCCCCAACTCTTGTGGACCCTCCGTCCTCCCGAGGGCGCAGCCTCTCCTCCCTCCGGCTGCCCACGCCGCCTGGGAAAGCCCCCTCCCTCCAGCTCTAAGGTCTCACAACGGCGGGTTTGCAGCCCGAGGGAGCCTCCAGGGTGGGCGGGTGGCCCTCTGGACAGGGGGTGGCCCGAGGAGCCAGGGCCATTCGTCCGCGGAGGCTTGTGCAGGGCTATATTCTGGAATGTTCTGCAGGCCCCGCGACCCCTCCTCCTGTTGAAATGGCTGGTCCGGCGTTGGATTTCGGGGCATGGACTGCAGAGGACGCCCGGGACCGGCCTGGGAGCCGCGCCTGGGAGCCCCGCCTGGGAGCCCCGCCTGGGAGCCCCGCCTGGCCCGGGCGATGGGCTTTGAACAGTCGCAGCGAGAGCACAGGGGGCTTGAACCCTCTTCTGCAGTCCCTGTCGCTTCCACTCACAGCGAAGGCCAACGGCGTCTGCTGTAGCCTCTGCCAGCAGCAAGCTCGCTGGTGGATTTGAAATTGTCTGAGATCAAATCAGCTTGTAAGAAGCATGTGTAGGCCCTCCCTCCTACACCTGTCCCCAGAGCTCTGCGGGAGAGCCGGGGGGCAGGGGGACCTCAGGGGCAGGGGGACGGCAGGGGCCAGGGGGACCTCAGGGGCAGGGGATCGTGGGGGGCCGGGCACCATGGGGGGCAGGGGACCACAGGGGTAGGCCGGGGTAGGGTGACTTCAGAAACACATGGGACCTGGGGCGGCAGGGGACAGTGCCTTGGGGGGGGCAGTCTGACCTTGAAGGGTGCTCCCTACAGGAAGGCAGCCAGGCAGGACGGTGTCTTCTCTTGCTGCCGCCCAGGCACAGAGCTTTGAAGGGCTCTAATAACCAGAGCGTCCTGCTGGGGTGAAGCAGGGAGATGGAGCTCTCTGCACAGCTGGTACTCACCCCTTCCGTGCCGTGTTGCTGGTTCCCGGGACCCGTCCCGGCAGCCCGTGGCAGGGGCTTTGCAATGAGCCATCCGGTGGTGCCGGCTCAACCTGAAAACCCACACACGAAGCACAGTGTGGGTGACTGTTTCCCCGAATCTGCGGGGGAGGAAGCAGGCCTTCCTGATCATTGAGGAGCTAGAGGCCCGATGCACGAAATTCCTGCAAGAGCAGGCCTTCCTTCCCCTGGCTGCCGGCACTGGCTTCCCTCTGGCACCCGGGACCGGGCTTTGTCCAGAGGTCGCCGGGAAGGACATCCGGTCTAATTAGCATATTACGCTTTTATTATTATAGACTGTAGACTTACTCTTAAAGATGAAATCTTCAGAAAGTAGAATAAGCAACAAATAAATTTAAAAAATCAAGTGGGAAATTGGGTGAGTACATAAAGGGTTAAGTCCTTAGCATGCAAAGCTCCCCAAATCAACTCTATAACGATGAACTCAGTGGGAGGAAAACAGGGCAAGAACAACAAATTCGCAAAATGAAAGACGTGAATGGTCACTAGGCCTTACCTAGTTAAAACCCTAGTTTTTAAAAGTGTAAATTAAAACAATGACACGATTTCCCCACCAAACTAATGATTTTAACATCAATATACCGGTGAGAATGGCAGGAACCGGACCACGTCGCCTCCGCAGGAAGGTGCACCCTGACGCCCAGGAGGGCGGCTTGCTGGGACCCGCCAGACGCCCCGTGATTCCCTTCGCCCGAGGAATCCCACTTTCCTAATTAAGCGAAACAAATGCAATAACCACCATTCGATCATGTTGACCTACAAAAATGGCAATTTCCCACGGGTCGAAACTGTTAATTTGTTCTCAGATAATTAAGGGGGTGGGCACGAAGTTTTAGGATCAAGGATATCGGCAGGAGCATTCCTTACAGAAAAGAAAAATGAGAAGTCAAACATCGACATTCAAGAATACGAACCGGTTAGTGAAACCCAGAAACCCAGGTGGCGGGACTCGATACATCTACTAAATTATTCTTGCAACGCACGATCCCTGATTAGATTCTGGTCTGGGAAAAGAAAAGTAGCTGTGAACACAATCCTAGGACAACTGCAGGGGTTTGGCAATGGACTGGGGATTAGATAACGGCCTTTGTATCGACGGGCCACGCCTGGACCCGATAATGATGCTGTGATTTTGTAAGAGAAGGGTCTGGTGCTCAGTATTTGGGGATAAAGGAGCGTGATATTTGCAATTCACTCTCCGGTGCTTTGCAGGGGGGAAGTATATACATTTCTTTGAACTTGTCTTTGGATGTGTCTTGAAGTTTTCCTATAAGTTTGAAATTTCATTAAAAAACCCTACAAAAATCATGTTGTCAAGGTCATGATATGGAAAAATTCTTACTGCATTTTTAAGCAAAAGGAGCCATCAGGCCTACCAAGCCCTGGGTCTGTCTGGCTATGGCTCTTCAGACGCCCAGTCTCCGTCTGTCTATGAAGATTTCTGCCCGAAGAAGCATCACTGGGGGGCGGTTCCCCAAAATGTTACTAATGCGTGTGATTTTCTGGATGAGTGAGGGCCGCCCGGCAACTGCTTCCTCCATTTTCCTGTATTTTCTAAAATTTTCAATCACAGGAAAGCAGAGAGATGAAATTCCACTTTAAAAAGAAAGGAATAAAACAAAACACAACCCCCTTTCATTTGTAACTTGGTGTTTCTCTCTCTGGCTCTAGTCTCAGAGAGGAGAAGGGGAAGGGGAGGTCATTCTGGATTATCCAGGTGGGTTTTAAATCCAGTGACAAGCTTCCTGATAAGAGAGAGAAGAGAAGACACACACACACACACACACACACACACACACACACGTGATGGGGCCACAAGCCAAGGAGCCCTGGAAGCACCGAAGCCGGAAGAGCCAGGGACGGTCCTCCTCTGGGCCTTCGGGGCGGAGGCTCTGTTGGCACCGTCACTTCAGAAGGAACTTGGGCTCCAGAACTCAGGGGATAATTTCCGTTTCCCAAGCCCCCGAGTTTTCGGGAATTGGTTACGGCGGCCCCAGGAAACACACACATCCTGGGGAGAGACCAGCTTTTAAGACAGCGGTTCTCAACCTGTGGGTCGCGTCCCCTTTGGGGGTCGAACGACCCTTTCACAGGGGTCGCCTAAGACCATCGGAAAACACATGTATAATTACATATTGTTTTTGTGATGAATCACTAGGCTTTAATGATGTTCAATTTGTCACAATGAAATTGGGGGTCACCACAACATGAGGAGCTGTATTAAAGGGTCGCGGCATTAGGAAGGTTGAGAACCCTGTAATTTAAGCATTTAAAGGAGCAGAGCCAGACCTGTGACTTCTCTCTCCTTCCCACATGCGGGCGCATGGCTCTCCTGGGGCTCGGCACCCAGCCAGCAGCGGCTCCAAGGCTCAGCACAGGCACATCCCGCCTTCCTTTTTCTTTTTTTAAAAAATATATATATATATATATTTTATTGATTTCAGAGAGGAAGGGAGAGGGAGAGAGAGAGAAACATCAATGATGAGAGAATCATGAATCGGCTGCCTCCTGCACGCCCCACACTGGGGATCAAGCTGGCCACCCGGGCCTGTGCCCTGACTGGGAATCGAATGGTGACCTCCTGGTTCATAGGTCGATGCTCAACCACTGAGCCACGCCGGCCGGGCCCACCTTCCTTTTTGGTGACTCTTCCGGTGACATCCCGCGTGCTGCCTGTCTCGCTGGCGTTCTGTCTTGCTCTCTAAACGTCTCTGTGGATTCGGGGGTTTTGGAGACTCACGTTGCAGAACCTCATGCGTAGAGGTTTTGGGTCACGTCTTTGCCAACGCATGTGCAGGAAGAAGGTCTGAGCGGATGAGAAGGAGGGGAGAAGGAGCTGGAATCTATGGCGTGATTATTCAGCGGACAGTTCCTGGCAGAGTTATGTTGGAATTTTTTCAATAAATTAATTTTACAGACTTTTAAGGGATAGCTTTTAGATGAATGGAGATATTACTTGAATTTAAATTCAGCCCATTAAGTCATCAATTATATTGCTGTTGCAACATCATGCATTTAATGTTAATGAGACACACAAATAAAAACGAACCGACACGAGAAAGCTCTTTGCTTTACTGTTTTGGGGGATCCGAGCCAAAAGCTTAAGGAGATTTACCCGCAGAGGTTAAAGCGGAGCTGGAGACGAGAGAACAGCAAAGCCACCGGGGGGTGTCGGCAAGGGGAGCGACGGAAGACACCGCCCTCGTCCCGGAGTGACAAGGACACCTCCTCCCATGAGTGTCTTTCCATCTCCCTCTGTGCTGTCTGCCTCCCACCCCTCCAACAGGTGATTAGCCCTCTGGCGCCGATTCCAATCCTCGCTGTTCATTTTATTTCCTTCCTTGCTTCCTTCTTCAAATGCCACCCAACTCCCAAGTCTTGAAGGCTGACGTTCTCTGGCTCAGGCCATCCTAGCTCTTCCCTGTGACCTTCGGCTCGGCCTATAGAGGGCTTTTATGCAAATCCCAAAAGGTGTCCCCTGTGGGCAGGCCAACTGGAAAACGGTGCCCCCCCCCCATGGCCACAGCCCCACACGGCCACAGGCCCCCAGGCTCATGCGAAGGTGGCCCCGTCAGCGGCTCCCCTGCTGTGGCTGCCTCGAGGTCCCTTCTCCACTCATCGGGCCGCGTTGGTCCTCACCAGCCTGTGACCGCTGCACCCAGTCAGCCTTCGGTTCCTCTGCTCCTGTCCTGGCCGTGCCGGACACATCCAGCAGCTGAGAGAGCGTGTCCATCTGCTGTGCCGCTGGGTCTGCCGCCGGCGGGATGGCACCACCATCGGCAGGAGCCCTTTGCCAAGAGCTCGGTCAGGTAGGCTGAGTGGCTGAGCAGGTTGTTCCCTCCAAGCAGCCCGGCTGTCAGTCTCCCCGACCTCTCTCCGGGCTCCTGCCTTTTGCAGGTCCAGGAGGACCGGCGTCGCTGCCAACGATGCCGTGAGCTGGGTCGGCTCTCGGTCCTGCCGGGCGACCTGCTCTCTCGTCTCGAAGGCCCTCTGCTCATGGGTCTCACAGGGTCCTTACCAACCCCCCGCCCCTCCCACTCCCACCTGAGTCTCCAATGGCTTGGTTCCCGGTCAGGGCACAGGCCCCGGTTGCAGGCTTGACCCCCAGTAGGGGTTGTGCAGGAGGCAGCCGATCAAAGATTCTTTCTCATCGATGTTTCTCTCTCTCTCTCCCTCTCCCTTCCTCTCTCTTTCTTTAAAAAAAAAATCAATAAAAAATGGTTTTTAAAATAAATCAATCAGAAGGCTGAGGGATGGGCTTCACTTCACCCAGCGGGCAGGGTGGAGGGTGGAGGGCAGGCTGCTCGCACGCCTCCTTTGCAGTCTGGGCCCTAAAGGGGAAGAGCATGTCATTTCACTCGGTTAGACACAGGCACGTCCAGACCGAGCCCAAGGTCACACCGTCCGTCTGTCCTCTCCCTGTGCACGGCTCGCACGGCTCCGCAGGGTGGGAGCCGCAGCAACACGTCATCGTCAGAAGGGTCCTCGCGCTGCGTCGGGTGTGAGCATGCTGTTCCCCTAGGGACGAGGTTCCCATCACTTCCCCTCACTGCCACCGACGCTCAGTTCCAGCGGCGGCTCCTCATACCCCGGTTCCACCTGCGGTGCCGTGGACACTCCCTGTTCACCCCTCGGGAGTGGGGGCCTCGGGGGGCGTCGGGCCTGGCTCCCCCGGCCACGCCTTTTACATGTTCCTGCGAGAAGAGAGGACACAGAGGCGGCCCCTGGACATATGGTCCCCGCCACGGCTCCATCCCACACCCGAGGGGCGGAGAGCTGTCCCAGGGGGCCGGGCGCCCAGCCAGTGCTGCTCCCTAACACCGGCCCGGCCCTCGCTCCGATGCCCGCGCTCCTGTGTGTGACGGTGCCGCGGGGCTGCTGGGTCACAGCTTCTCTCTCTGTTCTGCTCAGCGACCTGACTGACCCAGCCATTCATCGATTCCACCTGCATTGCTGCCTGATGGCCGCGTGCCCGGCACGTCCATGTGGTGGTGACAGTCATGTCCTCCTGGCGTTCACGTGCGCGTGGAAGTCGGTGCCAGTGAGCACACCATTGCGGGAAGTGAGGGGCGGGCTCGGACTCGAGGGAGGACTGATCCGGACAAGGACAGGGGGATGGAGAGCCCGGGGGCAGGGGGGTCACAGTGTGCAGGACGGGTGGGAGGTCGCAGCTTCCGGGAGGAGGGAGGGCTGCAGGGGGAGCTGGGGGAGCACAGAGAGGCCAGCAGGCCTCCCTCCCGCCCGCCTCTGCACAGAGGGAGGAGCCTGGGCAGCAAAGCGCACCCCACAGCATCCAGCCCAGGGCCCCCCCCTCCTCCCACAGAGCAGAGGGCCCAGCCCGGCCGCAGGGGCCCGGCCACCCGGTGCTGACGGATGGAAACGCTCCTCGTGCATCCTTTCTAGAAATGACCCAGGCGCTCCCAGCACAGGCAGCTTCTGAGGGAGGAGGCGCTTGGGCGCCCAGAAGGTCGCTCCGGGTTTCCACGGGGTCTGTCGTGGGGTGGAGTCGGACTCAGAGCCTCCTCTGATGAGCCCTGTGACCACTTACTGACAGCTAATCTGACCGCCGCCGCGGAGAGCAAAGCTGGACTCAGGGCTGGACTTCGCTGGCTGCTGGGTGAGGCTCAGAGTGGCCGCCCGCGGGGCAGGAATGAGAAAAATGTCATGATCCCATAATCCCCCCGCAGGCACCGAAGCCTTAATTCACCAAATAACAGCTCTTTGGAACCTGCACAGGATCGCACTGTGGGAACCGCTAGAGCGGGAGGTCTGAGAAGGAGCAGCCTTCCCGGCCGCGGGGAGGCACCTAATGGGACTCCGACAGGCACGAGGCTGAAGCGGGACGAGGCAACACGCTCGCTGTGGACGGAGCAGGGAGCTGTGAGCCAGAGGAAGGGTCTCAGCTCTTCTCTTTCCCCTCGTTTTTAAGACTAGAAAAGGTAAAACTTGAAATGTAAGGAGGACGTGTTAACGTCCCGTTCAAAGCAGGGTAGGACATGACAAGGTGATTTGAATGGCAGAGGCTCCATTTGTTTATTTTTTACAAGCAGCTCACAAAAATTCTCACCGAGTGAAAATTAAATGAATAAATAGAAGGCAATTCTTCCCCAATGTAGGGAAAAGCTGAAGCTATTTTAACATGTTAACACGTCCTCCTTACACTGTCTTCGTTATCTGTTGTGTAGCAAATCACCCAAACGTAACGCATGTAAATACTGAACACCGGCTATCTCAGAGTTTCTGGCGGCTGGGACTCCGCATGCAGCTTAGCTGGTGCCCGTCTCCAGGTTCCCCACGTGGCTGAGGCCCGGTCACCTGGGCTGCGGTCTCATCAGAGGCTGGACTGGGGGAGGATGATTCCGAGCTCACGGACAAGGTTGCTGGTGAGCTTTGCTTTCTTGCTGGCTGCTGGCCAGCAGCTGCCCTCACTCCCTGCCCCCTGCCCCTCTCTGCGGGACGGCTCACACCACAGTGGCCGGTGGACCGCAGAGTGAGTGTGAGAAAGCTGGAGGGCGTGGAGGCCGGAGGAATCTCAGAAGTGACATCCTATACCTCCTGCTTTGTGATCACCAGGACTTTCCGAATCTTGGTCCGTTCGTGTTAAGCATGGAAATTTGCAGGGAGTGCACCTCACTATGTGGAATGCCCTAAGGATGCCCTGGGCAATTCTGTGTTTCTGAGAGTAAGAAAGGGGGGAGGCGGGGCGGGTCTTTGAGGGAATCTAGGTGAGATGAGGCCTCAGGACACGTGGGTCTTTAAAATGGGCCCCTTCACACTGCAGTGCGTTCCCCTCAGGCTCTCACCAGGCCCAGGGAGGCCACACGTGGTCCGTGCTTGTCAGCGGGTCCCTGGCATTCACCATGCCCTCAGCTCCTGGTCTTCTGCTCCTGTCGAACATTGTGAGTGTGGGAGCATGTGCCTGTCAGTGTAATGAGTGTGAGTGTGGGAGCGTGTGCCTGTGATGTAATGAGTGTGGGAGTGTGTGTCTGTGAGTGTAATGAGTGTGAGTGTGGGAGTGTGTGCCTGTGGGTGTAATGAGTGTGAGTGTGGGAGCGTGTGCCTGTGAGTGTAATGAGTGTGAGTGTGAGAGTGTGTGCCTGTGAGTGTAATGAGTGTAATGAGTGTGGGAGCGTGTGCCTGCGAGTGTAGAACATACCTGTGCTCTTCACTGCAACACCATGTTGTCCTTTGAAACCTGGGGATGGATCTGAACGTGTGTCAGTCTTGCACTTACTCCAGGGCAGGTGTGCATTCTAAGTGGTGCAAACGTGTCACGCCCCGTCATCAAAACCTTGACATAATTCACTTCCCCAGAAAGAAGTCCTATGTTTATTATGTGGCCTCACATACCTGCTGTCACTCAGTCTCTTTCCTGGGAGACCTTGGGCTAGAGCAAGGTCTGAGGGACGGCTCTCCCTGCAGGTTCTATCTCTGTGACCTTGAGCGGAGGGCAATGCACCCCATGAACGTGGTTCTCCATGAACGTGGTCCTCCATGAACGTGGTCCTCCATGAACGTGGTTCTCCATGATTCTCCAGTGTCTCTGTGACCTTGAGCGGAGGGCAATGCACCCCATGAACATGGTCCTCCATGAACGTGGTCCTCCATGAACGTGGTCCTCCATGAACGTGGTTCTCCATGGTTCTCCAGTGTCTCTGTGACCTTGAGTGGAGGGCAATGCACCCCATGAAGGTGGTTCTCAGGGACCCGGCTGCCCTGACCGAGGCTCAGGATTCTATGAGAGCTACACTCTGCTAGAGACACTGTCCACATCTGTCCATGACCCTTTAACCTCTCCTGGGAATGGGGTGCAGGAGGAACTTCATATCCATGAAGAGCGGATCTGTAACCTCTCTGCGTGGCCCCCCAGGAGACTCGGGGCCCAACCCGGAGCTTCGTTCACCCCCAGTGTGAAATGTAGTCGCACAGAAGCTCTGCCAGGTGGGTCAGGCACCTGGGCAGCTCCTCACACTCCCAGCGTCGTTTGCACGTCCCCAGGCGGGGATGCAGGGTGAGCCTGTCCTACATCCTTCCAGGGAAGCGTGCGGTGTTGAAACATAAACGTCAGCACAACCATTTCTCTCGCCACCTAGAGCTCATCCCGCAGGCCACTGTGTCATGAGGTTGACTCAGGTGGCAGGACTCACATTCTGTGTCTCCGAGCCCCGGTACCGCAGGGGTGAGCCAATGAGAGCGCAGACCAAAGTGGGCCTACTTCTTGTTGTTGTAAATAAAGTTTTATTTGAAACACAGCCACACACATTTGTTTATGTTGTCTCTGGCTGCTTTCGTGCTGAAATGGCAGTTGAGTAGTTACTGCGCGTCCCTGTATAGAATAGGTTTCCTGACCCTGAAATCACCTGTAAAGTGAGGTGCCAGGGAAGTTCATGTCTGAAGACAATTTCAGCTGAGCCGAGGGTGAGGGAACATCTCCATCCTGACACCCTTGCGCTCGCTCACCGTGCAGGGCAGGGTGTCCTGGCTTCGGGGAGTGGGTGGGCCCAGGGGGCTCCCTCCCTGCAGACAGCAGGGCCTTGGGAAGCCCCTCGCCTCCCCATAAACCTTAGCAGCTCTACGTGCCCTTAGCGAGGAGGCGGGGCCAGAAGACAAAGTAGAGTGAGCTTCACTCTAAGGGCTATTCTGTGTGGCGTGTGGTGTAAGAGCTCCGTTTAGTCCTGAACTATGAGATTTTCCAAAAGCAGTTGGTCCAAGGATCCACTTAGGCCAGGGGTGGGGAACGAAATCATTTGGTGTGGCCCTGCCAAGGAATTGGGGGTGAGTTAATTAAACGTTTTATGAAATACGGCAGGCGACGTTTCAAGTTGATCATCTTGTCTGGCCCTCGAATGATGTTATAAGTATCCAAATGGCCCCCGACAGGAAAAAGGTTCCCCACCGCTGATTTAAACCAACACCTCTCTGCACCTGCCCCAGCCCCCCCTCATTTAGATGAGAGTCGTCTGGTAAATTATCTATTTTTTATAACTTTTGATCCAAATTACGAGTGTGGGAGAGGATTAGGATCCATTCATTCTGGAACTTTAGGGTGAAGATTTGACAATTCGAGCTGCAACATGGAGATAGTGAAGCACTGAAGGCGTCCAGTACACAATTAGGATAACTCTACTTGAAAACATTCACTTTACCCAAATAACCCCTCCTGGCCACTTTGTGAAGACGTCGCCTTAGTTAGCTAAACTCACAAAAAGTCACCAAGATGAGAAAAATCGGTATTAAGATGAATTTTCAGCAGGGATTGAAGGCAAGAACCCATAAAGATTTATTGCTATTATTTCAAACATCATTGAAATTAGACTTAATTATCTGTGCAATTTGCTGAAAATAGCATTTTTGATCAAGTACATGCCATTAATTTTAAAATAGAAATGTACCAAGCTGCTTTCTAAAAATTCCTCCAAAACATTTGCTAAATTGCCTGTTTGAAAAGGCTCCCTTCGTCCTTCCTCCGTCCCCAAGTACATAAAACTGGAAAAAAAAAAAGGTTCTTTTTGTTTGTTGGTTCTTCCCTGGACCGTGACCATTTAGTGTGGCCAGAGGGGTCCGTGTGAGCGCCAGGACACTCCCGTTAGAGGGAAAAGGAGAAAGATTTGGTTTCCAGGACGTCGTGGGCTTTGAGGGGACACAGGCTAATGGCTTTTTATTGCTGGGCTTGTCTGTGGGGAGCAGGAAGCTGGTATTCCCCGGGACCTGGCTCTGTCTACACAGCGCAAAGGAGAGCTGAAATTTATCAAGTTAATTAACTTGGATATTTCAAGGGGGTAATCAGGCTCCCAGGATGCTTTCTTAATGGCTCCTTTTCATCAAGGTGACAGTGGTAAGTGTGTGTCCCTCACCCTGGGGCTGCGATTTGGTTTGCGCTCATTCCTTCTTCCCGGAACCCCGATCCCACAGGGGCACCTGTTCTACCAGGAACAGGTGTGCGGGAAGGTTCTCGTGAGCCGCAGGCCTGGGCGTGTCTCAAAGCCTGCGTGTCAGACTCGCATTTGCACCGGGGGCTCCAGAATCACCTCCCCGGCTCGCATCCCTCCTGCCTGGCCTGACATCTTTAGCGTTCAATCTGCCCGCGGCCCTTGCGCGTGGTCCTGTGACTGGGTCCCTTCCATGTCCATTCAGCCAGGTCCTGTCACCAGCTGGTGCTGCCTCCGCCTTCAGAGCTGACGCGGCCCGGCCTCCGGAGATGGCCCTGCACAGGGAAGGGACCATCCCCCACTTCTGGGGGGCCCGGGGCTGTAAGACCTGCAGGTGTGGGGGCACACCTGAGTCGCTGAGTCAGATGTCCCGGGTGGGGCCCCAGCACCCCGTTATGGAGAACACGCCCGGGATTCCGGCCCACGCTGCCAGCTGAGAGCAGCCACCGCGAGCACCTGTGGCTCCCGGAGTTGTGCACAAACCGCACAGCACACGAGGGGGCTCTGGGAGGCTCCGACACTTGAGGCCGACCGTCTGGGTTCAGCTGGGGTCCCGCTACCGGACCCTCAGGTCAGTGTTTCTGCAAGAGGGGCCCGAGCCTGGCCGTCCGGGCGCCCCACCGGGTGTGGCCTCCCGCCCGCTGCACCCCTGGAGCTGGGCCCTCCGACGGGGGTGGGGGGGTCTCCCATGCCTGCCCAATGCGAGGAGCCCCGCCGCGACCTTCTCCCTCAACCAAGGCCAGTGTTTCCTCCACTGTCTCCCCCACCTGCGAATGGTCTTCACTTTCCCATTTGAAAGCTGGGCTGGAGGTTCCGTGTCACCCGCTTTCATGGCGTCTCGGGCCGTGCCCACCCTCGGGCTGGGAAGTCCCACACGTGTCTTCCACAGACTGGCCGGCGGCTGGGCGTGCAGTACATTTTAGGAGTTGACCCCAGCTGATGGGCCCCCTCCCACACGGCCTTTGTTGAAGGGCGGCTGGTGTTCCGAGTGGTACATGGGGTCCTGAGCCGCTGAGCAAAGGCTTCTTTGTTAGCCTTTAAAAACCACACATTTTCAAACATTAAATGTATTGGGGTGACATTGGTTAATAACAGTATGTAGGTTTCAAGTGCACATCTTTATGTGGCATCGTTTGTATACTGCATTGTGTATTCACCATCCAAAGTCAAGTTTCCTGCCCTCGCTGGTTTGGCTCAGTGGATAGGGCCTCAGTCTGCGGACTGAAGGGTCCTGGGTTTGTTTCCGGTCAAGGGCACATGCCCAGGTTGTGGGCTTGATCCCCATTAGGGGCATACAGGAGGCAGCTGAGCAATGATTCGCTCTCATCATTGATGTTTCTATCTCTCCCTTTTCCTTCCTCTCTGAAATCAATAAAAATATATTTTAAAAAAATCAAGTTTCCTTCTGTCGCCACAGTAAACCCTTAATTTTTCGAACCTCGATTCAACAGACTTTGGATTTAATGGACAAAATATCTGTTCTGTATGTCATATGTGGAGATTAACACCCTGTTAATTTTAAAATGCTTTTAACCGAGATTTGCTTGTAATTAAATTAACAAGTTACTTTTGTTGTTATTAGTTCACTGTTATTTTTTTTTTTAAATTTAGCAAATAGGCCATATGTTGGAAAAAAAACACTGTAGTAATTTCACCAACATAAATAAGACATTTCTACAACTACAGCCCACAAACTTGAATCCAGGAGTTACGGCTTATAAACAGCGTTTGGAGAATGATCACACGTGATCACACGGCATCAAGTGTGGCAACTGGTTCTGTTGCATGACTTTCTGCGGCAGTTTTAACGTGTGCCTGCCCATGTTCCCGCCAGCTGTGTGCATGTGTTTACTCTCTCGTGGGGCTTTGCTGAAAGGGGAATGGGCAGCCAGCGTGTCCCAGTGACCACAGCGTGGCGGGGCCGGGCCAGTGCCCCGTGACGGGAGGTGCTGGGCCGGCGGGTCAGCGGGCCCCCGAGGAGAAGGCACCGTCTTCGGAAGCTCTGTTCACGAGGGTTTGGGGCGGGAAGAACCCGGGCTGGGGGCGTGGGCTGTGCTGACACTGTCTCATGGTTAGCACAGTGCCCTTTCTTGGGCCAGTGCTGACTGGGGGCTGGAAGAGTTGCTAAAGATTCAGGGGGTCAGACCCTCCCAGGGCACCATGGGACTTCCTCTCCGGGTCCCACCAGGGTGTGAGAAAGCCCGCAGGGAGGAGCGGGATCTGCAGCCTCTTACTTTTGCCCAATGTCAGTTTGCCTCCAAGGGGCTCAGGCCGAAGATGCAGTAACGTCAGGAGTCAGCCGGCCCCTGCGGCTGCGTCCCCACAGGCAGGCACCGGCCTCGCAGACATGGGGCGGGGGGGGCGGGGGGTGGCTGGCTGGCTTTTCTCTGCGCTCCTCTCTCCCTCGAGGGCAAGGGCAGATCCGCACTCAGCTCCTTCGGCCGTGCCCCAAACTGACACACATACAGGCACACAGACCACATACAGGCACACAGACCACAGACAGGCACACAGACCACATACAGGCACACACGTGCACTCTGTCCTTAAACATGTTTGCACTGACATTGCTTTGATCTTTTGGAAGATTATATGCCATTGATTTACAGCCACTTGGTTTTGGGGAGGAAAGCGATCTGTCTTTGGGAAGATGGGCCAGGACAAGAAGAAAACCGGCACAAAGACCGCTTGTTCACATCTGTCCATGCTCGAGCTGGATTCTTGTTCAAGTTGGTCACCACCGCGCCCCTCCTAACCACCCCCCTTGGCCCCCTTGCACCCGAGAATAGGCCTCAATAGCTCTAAATGAGCTATTATGCGCTGCCATATAATTATATATTTAGGACACATGTATGGATAAAAAAAGAACCAACGCTGCAGAAAAACTCCGAGCCGAATTGCAGAGCAATTTCAGTGGCGGATGCTATTTCAGCTGGTGTGTCAGCTGTTCCGTCTTTTCTCCTGCGTCCCGAATCCATGACAGAATCCGGCCCCCGTGAGCACTGGGCTTTATTTTTGAACCGATGTCATTTTGGAGACGTGAAAAGCCTGCTTCTCGATCTTTTCCTCTCAGGACTCACGAGATATAAAGAAGCGTTGCGTTTATTTTTCTTGGACAAGTCTTTCATCTGCTTACCCTAGTCACATAATAATAACACTAACAATAAAAAATAAGAGCGGCTGTTATTTCCCGAGCTCTTAACTGTCACTAAGTACTGAGGTGTGCCTGTCCTCTCATCTCATCGTCATCTTCACGACGGAATCGGCGATGAGCCCGGAGCTGTGAATGTGTCTCGTTGAAGGACACAGGCCCGTGAAGACAGAGTTTGTGATTGGAACCGGGTGGTTTGTCTGTTCTTATTGTTTTGAGCAATAACAACAGCTAATACGTTTTCATTTTGGAGGGTGTCTTCGCATTACTTCGTTGGCCCCAACAACAGCCCTGTGAGCATAGAGTTGGGTATATTCTCATTTATTGGTGGCGACCCTGATGTTCGGAGAGGCTGAGATCTGCCCAAACACAGCTCACTCCCTGCAGGGCCACCGGGGCCACCCTGGGGAAGCCAGGCGGAATGAACTGGGGCCATCAGAGTCCCAGGCTAGTGCCCGTTGGCCATTCAACACCGAAGAAGCAAAGCAGCCAAGCAACACACACACACACACACACACACACACACACACACAGACACACAGACACACACAGACACACACACACATATACACACTCACACACACGCGCACACACACACATACACACACACAGACACACACCTCTGAAGGCGTCAAGAGAGCCCCCCCATCAGCCAGCCTAGAGGGGGACCCTCTGCTGACATCAGCTGGTGACGCCCAGGTTGCACAGAGCCCTGCTGTTCCCCACCCCCACCCCCTGACCCTCCTGGGCAGCCTCAGCACCGGGCATCTGG
>NW_005871396.1:924884-929908 GCF_000147115.1 Myotis lucifugus | reverse complement strand
CGAAGTGCAGGAGCCGGGGTCACCTTGACTCTTCTCTCAGCCAGGGCGCGGGGGAAGGAGGGTGGGGGAGAAGCTGAGGCCTGGCGGGGTGTGGGGCGAGGGGCCATGGGGTGGGGGTGGCAGGTGAGCGCTGAGGACATGGGGCCAGGTGTGCTGGGAGGTGCTGGAGGAAGTCATTTCCGTCATCAGAATGATGAGGGGCGGCGTGGATGTGTGACCCCCACTCGTTTGCCGCGGGGCAGAGTCGTGTCCGTGCAGTTCCATTTTAGGAAGTGGCTCTCGTAGTGGGCATCCTGGCGGAGTTTCTTTATAATCAGCAGAACCGGGTGCGGGCCCCGCTGGTGCCCTCGCCAGAGGCTCCTCATTTCCGCGTGCGGCTCCGCTGTGCGGCCGCCCGGCCAGTCAGATGCGGGAGGCGATACAATAGTCATGGGGGGATACGCCAGTTTCCCTTTTCCACCTACACCCGCAGGTCGTGGCCAGGAGCCAAGCGTGAGGAGCAGCCGGACCGCCCTGCCTGCCGGCCGGGGTGGGGGGTGGGGCAGGGATGGGCGAGGGAGCCGTGGGGGCAGCACTGGCTCATCAGAGCAGGTCTGCGGGGCTCCTGTTCTCGGGGCTCCCCCGGGGCCCCTCAGGTTGGCCGGCTCCATGCGGGTTTGTCACACGCCTTGTAAAAATAGGCTGGGCATTTCGGGGGAAACTGCACGAGGAACTTAAAAATATCCACGTCCCTACCTCGCCCTTTTCTGGAAAGGGCGGCTCAATGCGCTGAGAGTCCCGCTGCAGAGGCCCTGCTGCCCCGAGGCAGGCAGACTGCAGATCGGGGTGCGGCTCTGTACCCCAAGTCGCTGGGGACTGCAGAGCCCAACCCCCCTCCTTCCTGCAGCCAGGCTGCGACCCCAAGCTGGGTGCTAACGCAGCCAGAGTCTCGGGGGCCGTGGGGAATGCGTGTCAGAGAAGGTGCTGTCCATGTGGCTGAAGAGCTGCCTCTCAGACAACTTTGGGTCCAGAGGCCGCAGCCGGGCTCCTTGGTGGCCCAGGAGGCTGGGAGGAGTCTCCCCTCCATCGCCCAGCCGGGCAGACGGACCCACCCTCTCTGCTGTCCTCCCTCCGCACCCCTCTCCCCAGGGCGGCCACGGCTCTTCCTCTCCTGGAAAGAGGCTTTCTATGCGGAACAATGTTGTGTGTTTTGTTGTTGTGTCTTTTTTTTTAGTTGAGAAAGAAGACTGTGATAGGATGGTGCCCACACGTTCTTGCCTCCTGGAATCTGGGGCCCTGGTGACCCCTGGCTCTACCCGCTCTGTCCTGGTTGAACGTGCGTGGAGTGCTGACCCGGCTCCTGAGTGATGGGCAAATCCTACCGGCGGGTCTGAAACAGCCCGTGGGCGGCCGCCTCACTGGTCACGATCTGGGCCCCGCAGTCTTGGCTGGTCCCGCCCACGAGGGCACGGGTTCCAGCTGAGCCTCCGCAGACCGTCTTCAGTGCTTCTGCGCCTCGTGCTCACCCGACCCTCAGACCCCCGTCTTGAGACACACACACACACACACACACACACACACACACACACGCGCGCGCACACACACACACATGCAGAGAAAAGATGGGGGAGCGGGATCGCTTTGCCAGGCTTCACCTTCTTATCGGGCAGGGCCTCTCTGGGGTTTGCACGTCCCTCGAACCCAATCACCTGGTACCTCGGGCAAGAAGAGGGGGTGCTTGTCTCCTGAGAAGCGACCTTCCCCAGGCCTGTCCCGGCCTGTCCCTAGGCCACCGGAGAGGCGCCAGGCCGGTCCCTGTTCCCTGGAGGATCGAGGCCTCACCAGGAGTTGACGCACTAGGACGCGGCCGGCTATGGCCGGAGGACATGCGTGGGAGCGGGCGGCGCGAGGCCATGAAACACTAACGGCTGCGGCACAGCTTTTCATTGCGAACAAGCGGAGCCTGCGGGATGGTGATTCCCTCGCTGCGCAAATACTACCCCGCGCGCTGCGGGCAGGAGCTGGAGTGGCCGGGCGGGGCGCTCGGCTAGGTCTGAGGAGGAGGGCGAGGGCCAGGGCCCTGCAGGCGCCCAGCGCAGGAGACAGAAGGGAGAGGGCGCGGCCCGGGAACTGGGCGGACAGTCCATCTGTAAAGCAGTCGAATGGGCCACAGTTCCTCAGAGAAGATTCTACGTCCAGCCTCCTTCAGGGAAATAAGATAATGACGCTTTACCGGCTTCTCTTCCCAGCTAATGGAGATGCTAACGGGGACATGCCTCACTGGGATGATTTCCTTTGAGATGTTTGCACTGGAAACGCTGGCATGTCTGGGAGGTCACAGGGGCTGGGAGGTCACAGGGTCCGGGAGGTCACAGGTGCCGGGAAGTGTACTCTGCTCTGACCTCACACCTACACTCTCAGAGCTCCCTGGATGGAGCCCCTTAGCTGTGGCTGTAAATATCCAGGGGCAGCGATGCTGGATGCTCCAAGGGACCCGGCAGGCGTACGTTTGGCCAAAAGGCCGTTTCTAACTCCAAACGACAGGTGGTCTCAGGATGGAGGAGTGGGGAGGAGAGGGGGGAGGGTCCGTGGAGGCCATCGGCCCAGTGGCTCCCCCAGAAACTATAGTGTAAGATCCACTCAGGAGACCCCGCTGGGGCGGGGCTGCTGCTCTCCTAGGGCATCCGGGTCTCTGCCCTAGTCCCTGGGGATGGCATCCCTGTGGTCCGGACAGCCCGTCTCCCACAGGGAGGGCTGTCAGCCCGGCTGTGTCTGGGGGGCCTCTGGGGGCCTGAGAGCCCCACTAGGATCTCTGTCTCCGCCTCCTTTGAAGTCGGGTGTGTCTCGCTCCAGCCAGTGAGTGAAGTTTGTCGCTCCCTGTGGGAGATCAGGGACGCCCCCTCCTCTCTCTCTTGGCCTCTGGCTGGCCCAGCGCAGAGCGGGGTGAGCGTGGGGACAGGTGTTTCCCCGGCTCCACCCGCGTCCTACCTGGGACCCCCGGAAGCTCATGCTTGAATGCAGCCTCTGAACCCCTCCGTCCGTCCTGCTCAGCACGGAACGTTCCGATGGCGGTGACGGTGCCGAAATACTTGAGGAAAGGCCTCTAAATATACCTCTTGATACTGGATTTTTCTTGAGAAACATGTAATGGGAAGCGGGTTCGCTTTAAACATCCCATAATTTTTCATGGGCCGTGGAGATAACGGCTTGTTGTTGGTATTATGCGACGTAATTGTACAGTGTGATTGCTTCTTGTAGTCCCCACCGTATCTGTTCTATAGCTTTCTGGTTTATAGGTGTTTGAAAGGTGTACTTTTTATTGATTTGGCATATACACAGCTATGAGCTGCTCTTGGATTGATTAGATGCTAGAGTGGAGCTGAAACGTTTAGTGCATCGATTTGGAATCTGCAAAGCTGTTTATTTGCAGTCTGCATAAATGTATTACTACGCGGTAAGCAACGCTAACATTAAAAAGAATATGGGGGGGGGGGCGTTCCTAGTGAGAAATTAAATATTCCGAAGTAAGTTCTTTCAAGGCACTGCCCTGTTGCCTCAAGGGCAGAGAATGTAAAGATAGCCAGCAGCCCGGGCGGGACTGGCCACGCCCCCCATGCCTCACGGGGCTGGGGGCGCTGTGGGTGCTTCCTCCATGCTGGTGGATTTCAGGTGCTGGGAGGTTATTGTTGAATCTCCCGGAAAATAACACGGCTATTGAGGCATTTCCTCCACCTTTACCTCCCTTGAGTGAAACTGGGATGGTCTGGCTGTGAAGCCGCGGCCCCTGTGGTGAAGGAGGGCTGCCTGGCCTGCCGGGTCCTTCCAGGGATGTCTGTGCTTCTCTCTGGGGTTTCCCTCGCGGCTGCTGCAGCTGGTATATTAGCTCCTGTCTGTCTTTAGACACTGTTTCATCTTGACCGACCTCTGCGCCTTTCACCACGGTGCGTCCACTGATGGCCACTGATCACATACAGGTTGGAAGGCTGACTTCCACGGTGGAGTGAATGGCAAGAGGAGGCTTTGAACATGGAATGGAGGCTCGTTCTTGGAAATGACGTTAACATGTCAGAGTCAAGGGGACCATTTAGTGTATCGATTACTTTTTTGGTTCATCCTCACCCAAGGGTATTTTCTCCATTGATTTTAGAGAGAGTGGAAGGAGGGGGGGGGGAGAGAGAGAGAGAGAGAGAGAGAGAGACATTGATGTGAGAGAGACACATCAATTGGTTGCCTCCTGCATGGGCTGGGGATTGAACCTGCAACCTAGGTACATGCCCTTGACCCGGTTACCCTTCAGTGCGTGAGCTGATGCTCCAACACTAAACACAGAGCCGCACTGGCCAGGGCTGGTGTAGGGATTATTGCGTTTCTGAAGTTCTCTCATTCTGTCTCCTCATTTCAATGTGGGGAGTGAAAGTCAGAGTGAGGAGGGGAAAGAGGGTTTCTGACTGGAGGCGGAAAGATGGATGGAGACACGCATGCAGGGGGTCGGCCTGCTCTCGCTGGGTGCCCGGAGTTTGGATGGATGGAGCAGACGGGTGTTGGCTGTAACTGGCTGGAGGAGACTGACTTGGTTTCTGCCTGTTCGAGGGGGCGATGGAAGGAGCAGGGAATGGTATTCACCGCTCTCTGCAAGTGAGTGATTTACTCCCTTCCCTTCAACAGGACGAAGGAGGGAAGCCTCGGGGACTCTTTGGACAAAGTGCTCTGCGAACGCGGGATGAGTTTCGGTTTTATTGCCGAGGAGCCCGGCGAGGATGGAAGACGGGAGTGAAGTTAAACGGAAGGATTTATTGCCGGAGGGAGGCTTTCTTAACACAATTGTTTTAAGAAACAAATATGTGATAAAGGAGTTGAAATCACCTGCATGCTATAAATTTTATTTGCGATAGTTACATTTGAATGAATGCAGGTGCAACTCATGTTTTGGTAAATAATTAATATTACATCTGGAGCCTTGCACACCCCATGTGACTGCTAGAATGCAGTGTTTTTTTTTTTAGAATATATTTTATTGGTTTTTTACAGAGAGGAAGGGAGAGGGA
>NW_005871396.1:892562-894833 GCF_000147115.1 Myotis lucifugus | reverse complement strand
GGCCAGGGAACAGCCCAGCCAGGGGTACTGCCCGGCCAGAGAACAGCCCGGCCAGGGGACAGCCCGGCCAGGGGACAGCCCGGCCAGAGAACAGCCCGGCCAGGGGACAGCCCGGCCAGGGGACAGCCCGGCCAGGGGACAGCCCGGCCAGAGAACATCCCGGCCAGGGAACAGCCCGGCCAGGGGACAGCCCGGCCAGGGGACAGTCCGGCCAGAGAACAGCCCGGTCAGGGGACAGCCCGGCCAGGGGACAGTCCGGCCAGAGAACAGCCCGGTCATGGTGCTGTCCAGGGTACAGACCGGCCAGGTGACAGCCCGGTCAGGGGACAGCCAGGCCAGGGAACAGCCCGGCCAGGGGACAGCCCGGCCAGGGGACAGCCCGGCCAGAGAACAGCCCGGCCAGGGGACAGCCCGGCCAGAGAACAGCCCGGCCAGGGGACAGCCCGGCCAGAGAACAGCCCGGCCAGGGGACAGCCCGGCCAGAGAACAGCCCGGCCAGGGGACAGCCCGGCCAGGGAACAGCCCGGCCAGGGGACAGCCCGGCCAGGGCGGGTTGGAGGCGGGAGCAGAGGTGAGAGGTTTGGGAAGAGCAGGTACATGTCACCTCTAACAGGCTGGTCCACGCACAGCCATCGTGGTGCACGCTCACACGCTCTCACACGCTCACGCTCTCACACGCTCACGCGCTCACACGCTCACACGCTCACACTATCACAGCCTGAGACCCACTCTGCTTGTCCCTGCGGATCAAGACCCCAAACTGCCAAGGCCACTTTGCAAGGCGGCTGTGGGGACTCCCTTCAAAGGCACATGCCCAGGCCTTGCTCTGAGGTGGGCTAGACCCTCGTGTGGACCATTAGTCCTGGCTCTGTGGGTGGGGCACGGGGCTGATATGAGAACGTATCACATCTCGGACGCGAGCGCTTGAATAAACCCGCAAAGACAGGCCCGTTGTTCTCGCCCCTTTTTAAAGGAAGAGCAGGGAATAGAGACAGGGGATCGTCTCCCTGCCCGTTGTCCTTGCAGCTGGAGCAGCTGTGACATTAGGAATGACAAGGAGCAGTTCGCAGGGGCTCTGGGACAAATGATCAAAATTGAGTCCCCACTCACCACGGGGTGACTCGGGCGTGTTCTTGGACCGGATGTAGAGTTGCACGTGGCAGTCAGAGGCGGCTGTGCCCTCTGCGTGTCCACCTGTTTAACTCCGCCCGGGCACACACGCTCCACGCTGAAGCCACGGACACGGGCGGGGTGAGCCATGCGTGAGGTTCTGGACAGCGAATGTTCCAACTTTAGCCCTTCATTCCTAGTACATTCATGAACCGCCAAGTAGATTATAAACCCATAAATATGTACTTTTCTACTTTTATTTTTTTATATATTCTTATTGATTTCAGAGAGGAAGGGAGAGGGAGAGAGAGGTAGAAACATCAATGATGGGAGAGAATCATGGATCAACTGCCTCCTGCATGTCCCCCACTGGGGATCGAGCCTGCAACCTGGGCATGCGCCCTAACTGGGAATTGAACTGTGACCTCCTGGTTCACAGATTGACGTTCAACCACCGAGCCACGCCGGACGGGCTGTACTTTTCTACGTTTGAATGTATTTTTTAGTGTGGTTTGAATGTGGGAAACCCATTGCCATATACACAGTGATGCTCAGCCAAACATAGGAGTGTACACTCTCCAGGAGTGTACAGCGACGGTGCCTGTAACATGCAGGGCCCAGGGCTCTGAAAAGCAGCCCAGGGACAGCTCAGAGGGTCTCCCGGGCACCAGCGGATCATCAGGCTCTTTGCTTGCTCCCGGGGCCACTCCGGGGGAGGGGCGGCGTTAGCGTCCTGGGTTCTGGCCCAGCGGTTCCTGGGCTCACTGTGCCTCCGGGAGGCTCCGCTTTTCCTCACTGGGTCTGAGGGTGATGCTCCTGGGGGGAGCTGGGGTCAGACAGGGCTCCAGGGGCTTGGCAGTCTGAGGCCACGTGTAAGGCAGGCGCCTGTCCTCCGTGAACGAACACTGGTTCCCCAGCCTGCGACCCGCCCACAGAGGCCAGTGGGCGGCAGGTCCTCACGCTCATGGCGCCTCCGCATGGGCCTCTGCGTGCCTCCATGGGACGACCGCCGATTAGGTTTGTGTATCTGTGTGTACATGTGCATGTGCGTGTGAGAACGTGGCATCCTGATGGTCTTTGTCTGCTGTTCACGGGCCAAGTCCACGGCGGGCTTGGCTGGCTGTCCAGCTCTCAGAATACGGCTCAGAGTCATTTAGCAGT
>NW_005871396.1:888985-890626 GCF_000147115.1 Myotis lucifugus | reverse complement strand
TAATTGGGACCTCCCTCCCCCAGCTGCCGACTGGGGCCTTCCTTTGTTCCGCGCTGCCCTTGGTGGTCAGTGCACATCATAGCGAGCGATTGAACTGGTCTCCCAGTCGAACTCTCGAGGGGACACTTTGCATATCAGCCTTTTATATATTATAGATAATAATATTTGTATATCTATCTTATCTTGGGTATATATATGTATAAAATGATGACCATGGAATTTAGGACAGTGTTATTAAGGGGAAAACACGGGACACAGTAGCACAGAATGACACAGACCGAATGAAAAACGGGGGTAACGTTTTCTAATCTTGTGGCACTCTCACCGGTGATTGCTTTATGACTCTGCGTCATAATTTGCATAGACTTTGTATTCTCCACAGCTGCCAAGTATGACGCCCCTTTAACTTCACATTATAAATCTATTTTGATTGGTACATAAGAATTTTACTGGAATGTGTTTACTTATTGGTGCATATGCATTAAATTGTCTTCGTTTCCAGGAACTCAGACACTTAGTATTTTATAAAAACTATCTGCCTTCATCTTCTTTAAATACACTTATATACAGTTGACTCTATGAATGTAATTTTACATAATTAGGACATGAAATTAAATTGAATAATAACACCAACAACTCCTGGAAATTAAAAGTTAACTTCAATTCATAGTTGGAGGTATAGCTGCCAAATATTCAGTTGGTGTCATAACCACACAACAGAAGCTGTTTAAAGCGGTTTAGAATAAAATAATTTAACTTTACATCTTTCCTGTACATACATACACAGAAGACAAGAATTTTTTAAATCATAAGCTGTTTTCAGTCATCATATTGCTGGTTGTAGCACTGGTACAATTTAGAGATTGTTGTGTGTGTGATGGGAATAAAATAGATGGACAATTGTATGATATTCTATCATCCCCAGTGTCACTAAGAACAAAAAAAAATTGTAGTGAAAAAGGAAGACAGGAGATCATAGGAGGAAAGCGAACACCCCGGGCCCTGAGTTTGATCGGGAACATCCACAGGAAGTCCTGATGGGTTTTGTGTTAAGAAAACAACATTTCCCTTCTGGCTCTGTTCCTGGAAAAGACCTAGAAACAGCGTGCAACCCAGCAACAGTGAGCACCTCGGAGCCCAGAGTGTGGTCTCTACATACTGTTTCCTCTCCAGGGCCTCACGGATCCTTGGAGAAAAGGCTCATCTGGGTGAGGGGACGGAAAGATACCGGATGAACGCCCAGCATCAAGGCCTAGACCCACGGTGTCTAAAGAATCCAGGAGCTGCCTGGAAGAAGTTCCACCAGAGAGATATCGGATATTTTATGCATCAATTTTAACAATTCCTGTAGGGGATGGCTGTGCATGAAATATATTTATATCAATGAGTTGGTAATGGTGCAAAAACCCCCAAATCAAAACAAAATGATTAACTGGTCACCCCTGGAAGATGCTAGCAAGCCAAACTTTTCTTTAAAAAATAGTAAATAACCCCAAACAACCCAACATTTAAGCTGTACCCTGGGTGCTGAAATTATAAACAAGAAGAAAAAGCATCATCGAGGTCTTCTAACTCACATTTTTGTTTACAAGTTGGGAATGTTGAGCGGAGGCTCTGCGGATCTTGGCTGTGCCTGGCTGA
>NW_005871396.1:884088-886162 GCF_000147115.1 Myotis lucifugus | reverse complement strand
GCCGTAGTCAGATTAACTAAGCACAGCGTGTGACCTTGTGAGCGTAATGTTTCACCACACGGCAACCTGCAAATATTCATGAGGAGGAGGAAGAGGCTAATCACGAGAATGATGATGGAGAGAGTGATGAAAATGAAGATGATGATGAGAATGAAGATGATGAGAATAATGTGGATGGTCATGAGGATGACGATGAGGATGAAGATGAGGTGGAAGATGAAGATGAGGATGAGGGTGAGGACGATGATGAGGATGATGAAAGTGAGGATGAAGGTGAGGGATGATGAAGGTGAGGATGGTGAGGATGAAGATGATGAAGGCTGAGGATGAGATGATGAGGGTGCTGAGGAGGAGCATGAAGATAAGAATGATGATGACGAGGAGGAGAAAGATGAAAAGGATGGTGAAGATGAGGAGGGTGAAGATGAGGAGGGTGAAGATGAGGAGGGTGAAGATGAGGAGGGTGAAGATGAGGAGGAGGGTGAAGATGAGGAGGAGGTGAAAATGCAGATGAAAAGGAAGGTAGGCTGAGGATGAAGATGATGACGGCACTGAGGAGGAGCAGGAAGATGAGGAGGAGGAGGGTCTGTCTTTTGAAAGTCATGTGACCTGGGGGAGCAGCCCCACAGAGGTGGGTTAAACACCCTCAGGTCCAGCTGTTTGTTTTAGCTTCAGGGCGTCATCTGTGGGGGTGAAGCTTCCACATCTGTGTCTTTATGAATTGCCTCCACGAGCTCTCAGTCACCCCCTGGTGGGCTCCTCTCCGTCCGCGTTCAGCAGGATGTTGACTCTGAGGCTTGTGTGGCATTTCTACACGCTTCTCTGTGCTGAGTCTGCCCGCCTCCTCTCTGCTGATATTCGTTTAAAATTTAATCTCCAATGACTTTGACGGGGTCTTATCCTTGTGAATGAAACTCTGTGCGGGGGGGGGGGGGGGGGGGCCAAGGGGTAAACAAGCTCTCCATAGCTCTCGAAGCTGCTTGCAGACAGCTCTCTCCCAGGGGCTCTCACCGACGGACATGGCGCAGGGCCCGCCACCCACGGCCGCAGCCTGCACCAGCGCCTGCCCGTTTGGTCACCAACCCTTATCAGGACTCAGGCAGGCCCGTCCTCACACACTGCGACGGCTGCCCCGCTCCTCTGGCAACAAGAGAATCAAGTGGTTGCAACAGAGACATCACAGCCCACAAAGCCCAGTGCACTTAGCATCTGGGTCTTCGCAGATAAGGTTTACCCGCCCCCGTCCGAGCTCTGGGGAATATGTGCTTTTAATTCGGCATGTAATTCGGAAAAGGCGTTTTTGGGGGAATAAGAAGTTCTTTCCTCAACCTCCCCAGTTTCCCAGTGAGGCAGGAAAGTCATCGCCGGTTTCCCACCAGGTTGGAAGGTTGGAAGAATAAGCGAGCTCAGGACAGGGCCTGGTGGGAAGATTCGTGTTGGCGTTTTTCTCAGGAGCTCGTGTGGTGCCGGCTCTCACTAAGCCGTTCGGGTGAGTTTACAAAAGCTACTTGGAGGATTATGTCACTGGCAGCCATGCCCGGCTGTCCCTGGAGCCAGCAGATGCAGGGAGTGCAAGTGACAGAATAGAAGGACGCCAGACACAGTTAGGTGTGACCGCGCGATCGTAGCCAGGGAGGAAGATTAGTGAGGCCCTACCAGAGGGCAGAAGGGAATAAAGGCTCAAAAGAGAACGCATTTAAACGCAGAGAGACCTGTTGGGACACGGTTTCTCAAACTGTTTCCTAAAGTGGTTCCCTGGGGTCCCGTGGGCCCTATAAAATATTAGAGGTGAAGGAGGGCGGGGAATGAGGTGTGGATGGGGCTCAGCGGGGCGGGGTCCAATGAGCAAGGGAGCCGCGTGCTTGGCTGGACGAGAAGGGGACGGAGGTCTTGGTGAAAGGCGAGCCCAGCGCCGGATCCGGTCCTCTTTGTCCTGAGAAACATTGGGGACAGAATAGTGGTCGCTGGAGCCAGCAGCCCCGCCCTGCCCTGCCCGGTGCACCAGGCCGAGGGCCGGGGCTGTGTGGCCGGCAGAGGCTGGTCAGCCTGGGCGGGCGGGCTGTGCGGTAATGGG
>NW_005871396.1:865619-883551 GCF_000147115.1 Myotis lucifugus | reverse complement strand
ATCTATCTATCATCTATTTATCATCTATCTATCTATCATCTATCATCTATCATCATCATCATCATCATCATCATCATCATCATCTATCTACTATCTACCTCTCTATCTCTCTATGTATGTGTATGTATGTATGCATGTATGTATCCCCTCTTTCTCATCTATCTATCCTCTATCTGTCTTGAAAAATACCGGCATTGTATGCTCTGTCTTAACAGGAATAAAATGCAGTTTTTCTGCAATTTGAAAAGGCCTGTTGCTCTAAAGGTTTGAATGAGTCCACGCAGAGCTTGGTGGTTGGTAAAATTCTGATTGTGTGAGTTCTGTTTTTTGCTTCATTGTGGAGAGTGAATACAATACGTAGGAAAAAACACATTTTATGGAGGCACAGATGAAGACCAGTAAATCCTTGGGCATATTAAAAAAAGCATTTCCCCCCCAGGAGTCCCAGGCCTTGGTGTTTCATTAAGTTGACTGTAGTGGTTCTTCTTCGTGCCTTTGGACTTGTTCTTTAACTGACAGAAGCTTGGTGACAGGAGCCTTCTTCACACCGGGTCAGCCTGTGAGCGGTCAGAGAATGAGTAACGCTCTAAAAATAACGCCGTTTAAGAGTCTGAAAACAACACACTCTGGGGAAGAAAGATGCATGTGAACAGCTAGGCCTCCTCGTGTTCCCTGGGGTAGGGCCGTGTCCCCGCTCACAGGATCCCGGCAGAGCCCGGCTGCTCCCCCGCACCCCTCAGGGGAGAGGACACTCCCTGTCAGTGGCTACGCTGAGTCCGTTCCCCTCAGGGAAGGTCACCCTCATCACCAGGACCCACCTCAGCGGGAACCTCCTCCCCTTGTGCTGAAATAGCGATTGTCCAACAGCCCTTGCAGGATGCCCTGTGCTCTGCGCCCCCCGAGGCGGTCAGTCACCCCGCTTCTGTGTTTGTTAAACGCGAATATTGGTCTCGTTTAGCAATTCCACCATTCCACCGCCGGAGACGAAGGCAGGGGAGTGTTTGAACTTGCTAAGCCTTCTAGACCCTGAGTCAGAGCTGCGGGGGGAGCGCGCTGCTTTCCAGCCTCACTTTGCGATCTTTACCCCGATGAGAAGTCAGTGTGCACAGTCTGTGCGGCCCGAGTCTCAGAGCCACTCTAGAAGCAGAGCCCAGAAGTAAAGACCTCCCTCCTCCTCCCCCCTTCCTCCCGCTCCGTCCCCCTCCCTCCCCCTCTGTCTCTCTCCCTCTCCAGGGGGATTATGCAAGGGCCCCTGGGCTCCGGGTAAGAACAGCTGCAAGTAAGCCGATGCCACTCAGACGGCCTCAGACCCCTGGGCCCTGGCGGGCAGCGGGCAGCTGGCTGGGCCCCGGGCTTCAGGAGCCACAGGCCGCCCGGCTCTGGCAAATCCTGGGCAGACGGGACAAATGCTTCAGGAAACAACTGGTTTGAAAGAATAGACTGTTTGCCACTCCCCACTGGGCGTGGGGCTCAGACACAGCTGCGCCGGGGCTTAGCTTTCAGCCCAGGCCAGGGTTCGGGTCACCTGTGGCCTTGTTGGATGCAGCTGTCGCCGTCCGTGGGTCTGATTTCAGACACCCGCCAGAGGGCTCCTGTCATTCAGGCTTCCTGGCTAGAAGCACGGGTGTCCAGTGACCCCTCGTCCGCCCGAGGTGCCAGGGCACAGCGTCCATTCCCACCAGGGACATGCCCAGGGCGCCGGCGTGTCCTAGTGTCCCAGAGGCGCCAGCGGTGGCTTGTTCAACAGGAGACGCATTTCCTTAGTTATGTGACTGAGACTTCCACGGCACAGGAGGGTGGAGAGGGGACTCCTTATATCAGATAACGGGCGAAGACCTTGCCTCCTCTCCTGGAAGAAAGCTCGGAAAGGCTATGAGGAGGACAAGGAACATGCATGCACACACACACGCACGCACACACACGTGCATGCACACACATACTCACAGTCACTCACACACACTCACACACACACTCACACATACAAACACATACTCACACACACTGACAGTCACTCACACACACTCACACACACACACATACTCACAAACACACACACTCACACACACACAGTCACACACACACTTACACACATTCACACTCATACACACATACTCACAAACACACACACTCACACACACTCGCATACACACACTCACACACACACACACACACACACACGAGCACGCGCACGTGTGCGTGTGTACACCACACCCCCCTTGGGTGGGACTGTGGGATGTGAGCCGCCTGAGCCGGATACCGACAGGAGTGCAGGGGTGAGATGGATTGGGGCCTGTGGAGCCAGGACCCCGTGTGTGCAACTCGCTGGCCCCGTGGGCTCTCCAGGCACCAGGCCGGGCAGCCAGGCAATGCAGCACCTTCCCGGGGGACGAGGAGCTTCCCCGAACTACGCGCATAACGAAAATCAGGGAAGATGAGAGGGAAGAGAAATCACAAGGACTGGTCACGTTTTCAGGAAATGACTGTGGTAGATCTCAGAGGTGTGGGGAGAACCAAAAGCTAACGAGCCTTAGCCGGTTTGGCTCAGTGGATAGAGTGTCGACCCATGAACTGAAGGGCCCCGGGTTCAGTTCTGGTCAAGGGCACATACCTCAGTTGCAGGCTCCATTCCCTGCCCTGGTTGTACGTGGTGGGTGTGGGAAGCAGTCAATCGATGTGTCTCTTTCACATCAATGTTTCTCTCTCTCTCTCTGTCTCTCCCTCCCGTTCTCTAAAAATCAATGGAAAAAATATCCTCAGGTGAGGGTTTACAAAACAACAACAACAAAAAAGCTAAAAAGGCCTGGTGTGTCCTAAAGAAGATTCCAGCTGGGCCGCCAGAGTGCTCGCCCCATGAGCCTCCGCGGTGACTGGCTTGTAGGTGGGAAGTCAGTGACTTAAAACACTTGGAGTGCGGGTGAATTTCCCGCCAAAATATAAGATGGCTCTGTCTTTTGGTTTTGTTCCATCCACCAAAAGGGTGGATTACAAACAAATATTTGGTAATACGCAGTTACAATCGGCCCGAGTTTACACGTTTCCCGCACTCCACCGCAAATCTATATGAACCGAGTTAAAGACGGCTCCCGCGGAGTACGTGCAATTCACGCGAGCCGACTTAACTCGTTTCCCGCACTCCAAGTGTTAAATACAGCATCTCCCTGTGCAAAGAAGTTATCAGGAAAGAGAATAAGGCAAATAAAGGGGGAAATGGCAGATAAAACACAAAATGTTATCATAGAGTGGGGTAAAGTTATGACCAAAAAATACCCATGGGTTTAAAATAAAAGCAGAAGCAAGAATTAAATAACGTAAGCAATAATCTCCAGCAAACTAGAGTAGAAAGTGGAGATGTGAGGACTGAGGGAAGAAACGGGGCTGTGAAAGAGAGAGAGACTGGGAGAGCTTTAGAAAAAAAACAAAAAGAAAAAGAAAATGTATCCTTTCTGATGGGTGTTTCTGATTTCTTGGGATATATTCCTAGAAGTGGTGTCCCTTGACCTGGCCTGCGGGGATTGGGCCAAAACTGGCTCTCCGACATCCCCCGAAGGGGCCCAGATTGCGAGAGGGTGGTTCTTGGGTGAAGCACCCCGGAATTGGGTCCCCCTCCTCTCTGGTTCCGGGTGCATCACCTGAGAATCGCAGCTGCCAAGCCACCTCAGTTCAGCAGCTCTTGCGTTGAGCATCTGCCCCCCGGTGGTCATTGCACATCATAGCTCCTGGTTGAACGGTCAGAAGGTCACTTAGGCTTTTCTATAGAAAGTTCACACTCTCTGCTACCTCTCTCTCTAACCTTGCAGGCCTATTACCTCATTCATTGAAAATAATTCTAGTGTGAATACTGAAGTTTGAAATAATAAGATTTCTTCAATAAGGATCTTTTTTCTACAAACAGCCCTAACCTTTGCTTCATCATTTGGTTTACAAATCTCATTAAAGCTTTGCTGCTTGGTCAATGCTCCAGACATTTTTAAGGTATAAATCTTTGACCATACTTTTCCTTTTAAGACAGAAACTGCTCCAGGGCCCACGTGATCACTCCTACACGCCAGCCGATTCCGTTCTAACGGGAAGGGCCTTGGCACTGCCCTCGTCTCCGGTGAAAAATGAGCCCCATTTGATGACTGACCTTCTAACCAAGCGCGGCTTCCACGGAAACACACAGGCTGTCTCGGCCACGGCTGTCACCTCCTCAGTCGCTAGCCGAGGGCTGGGGGGGCCTGGCCACGGGCAGGGAGGGACGGACACTGAACAGGGCGGCTCCGTGCAGTGGGCGCCGCCGCCTGAGGGAGCCTTGGCCAGAGGCGGAGGCGAGTGTTGCTGTGACTGGCGACAGTCCTGTCTCGTTTGAGAGAATTGGCTGAGAACGCCCTCACTTGTGCTGGAGACTAAAGGGGGTGCTCTCCCGGCCCCTCCTCAGGGTGGATCGTGGTGGCCAGTCCACAGACCCTGGGGTCTCTGAGCAGAAGCGCAGCTGCGAGTCAGGCCATGTGCAGAGTGGCCAGCATCTGTCTGTCTGTCCAGGTCTCCGGGCCGGGCTCCGGGACAGCACCCCGCCTGCTCTACCCCTGCACAGCACCTGGCTAACTCCGGAGGGAAGACAAGCTGTGAAGGAATTCTGAGCGAAGTCACTTGCAAAGACAAAGACCCATGGACACACCTGTCCCCGCAGATTTGATCGCTAACCAAGGCCCAAGGAGCGTCAGGAACTTAAATCACTGCGCGCAATGGATGAGCAGAAACTCCACGTTCATGTTCATTCGTTTTAATGAACAATTTCCCTCTGCTTATCTACAAGGGCTGACTGTCAGGGTCCCGACCACCTCATCTTTGACTTCCCTACACCATCTGCTTTATTTTTGCAGCCGAACAACACAACCCATCTCCAAACCCACCCGAGGGGCCCTTTAGGGAGAGGGAAGAAGCTGGGGTGACATGGGAAGAAGAGGCCCTGTTGGCCACGGAGACTTGCCCATGAGGCGGGAGGGTCCTTTCGGATGACCAAAGCATTTGTCATATTTTTCACCCCAACACAGCACCACGCATCTGCCCAGCTTCCCAAGGTGACACTACCACGGGGTTGGGGCATCTGGAATCAAGACATTGGAGGGTTGTGAGTGAAACTGCCTCGCCATCGAGGACCCTGTGATGCCCGCCCTTATAGGACACGGGAGAGCGGCGCGTCTCTGGCGTCTGGGATGTGGAGAGCTGCTGGCTAAGGTTCTTGGAGATGGTTTGCTCCCCAGCCCGTCGAAGACTGAGCAGTGGGACTGGAGTTGCTCGGCCTCTGAGGGTCCCACTTGGTCTGCTCAACAAGGACAGCAGGTCGACCCCAGCGGAGGCCCCCGCGGCTCGGTCCTCAGGGCGCGTCTGTCCTCCTCCAGCTCGTCACAGGGAAGCGCACTCCAGTGGGGAAGTCCTGGGTTCCATCAGCAAGAAAATGTTCACTTATTTTTAAAACAAATTCACTCCCGCAACTCATCCATGTTCTAGTTATAGATCCTAGTGATTGCTTAAGAACTTAATTTTCTCCTATATTAGGAATTGTATTTTACCACGTATTTGCCCCTAAGAAGACCATATAATACAAATTAAATATCTTCCTTTTATTTTATCTACTATATCATTTTTTTTTCTTGATGGACATGAGTATCCCGCTACCTTTTCCAGTAGAAAATCAGGTGACACAGAAGTGCTAAAGGAAGCCTCTAGAGCAGGGGTCCTCAAACTACGGCCCGCGGGCCACATGCAAATACAAATATTGTATTTGTTCCCGTTTTGTTTTTTTACTTCAAAATAAGATATGTGCAGTGTGCATAGGAATTTGTTCATAGTTTTTTTTTTTTAAACTATAGTCCGGCCCTCCAACGGTCTGAGGGACAGTGAACTGGCCCCCTGTTTAAAAAGTTTGAGGACTCCTGCTCTAGAGACCCATTTCCATGGCATCATGATTGCTTGGTCCTCAGAAAGGCGGGGAGAAAACGCATCATCACGTGGCAGGACATGCCAGTGGGCGGAGGGACTGCAGGCGGCTGCATCTGTTACCCTTTCAATGCATTGATGACTATTAGCATGCAGCGTATTTACAATCAGAAGAGCATATTCATCAAAACAACTTGGAAAGACAAAGGGTACAAATTACACTGAGAACAGTCATTGTCTCCGGAATAGGTCTTTCATAACTGACTGTGACGGAGATGTGGACAGTTGGCCGAGCTTGACTTACTGTCCTGCTCTATGGGAACGAGATGAACAGCTGTTGATAACCCTCTCGTGACAGGTGAAGAGGTAGCCATCTCTGGGATGACAACACTCCACACCTCCTGGTGGGCTGATTTCACCTTTCACATTTCTTGGTAAGCCTTTGCACCCCTCCTTGGAGCACATGCAGAATTGCCCCCACCCCCCTGTCCCCTCATCTGGGCAGGGGGAGTAGTGTAGAGCCTCCAAGCCCAGCAGCCCCACTAGCTGCTCCCTGGGTCACGGGTGAGAGGGATTGAGACTCAGAGTTCTGGTCCTACCGTCTCAGCTAACACACCTGTCCAGTCCTTCCTGGTGGAATTTGTCTCTACCTACGCATGGACTTAGTTGACTTTTCCATTTAAGAATTCATCATACTCTGACTTGTTAACATGAACTTGGCAATGCCACGCTTCCTTAATGCACTGTGGACGCTGTGTAGGCCAGGGTCACGCTGACTCCTTCCTGTGTTCTCTGGAATGGCCGGCACAGTGGTACACGTCGAGTTGCATGAGACGCCATTCTGTATAACAGGGTTACTGGGCTGAGGCCTCACCAGCACCATGACTGGACTCTTAGGCTCAGGGTCTCTGTTCGCCGGTCTCTGTGGGGTTAACTCTATGAGCCCGGTAGGGACACTGCCCACGGACCAGGCTTTGCCCAGCCCCCCAGGCCCGGGTGCGGAGATGAAGTCAGCATTGCGGCCTGAACGGTGCAGCCTCATCATTTCTAAATTCAATCGAGAAGAGTGGTCAATTTAGAGATTAAAATGGATCCCAGCCATCAGGGGCCAGGTCAGTCTTTTAAATAAATTAGCCACGAGATCCAGGCCAATAAGAGGAAAAGCAGGCTGAGCTCTTTAAAACAAGCCGGGACATTAGCAGTGAGATTCCCTCTGTCTGACACGCAGTGAATCTATTAGGCTCTGCTTCTCCTTCACTTGACAAGACTGTGCTTGGCCAAACCCGCGCTCAGCTCAAGGTCAAGGAAGGACAGGGACTAATAAAAACATTCATGCTTCCCGTCAGCACTGACAGAGCGCACTGATGGCACAGGCAAGGGTCCTCTGCTCACCCATCAACCCTTTCTTAAGATACTTCAGCTTCCAGCTTTGTATCCCCCCACTCCCCACCCCCAGCACCCACTTTTCTCAAGTTCACATCTAGTTAGGAGTCACTGGGTTTCCTTAGATTTTTGTTAAGATTTTCCAATTTCTCAGAAATGATTGCTGGGCAGCAAAGCTTCTGCAGAGAGCGTGAGAATCAGAGTCCGTGCGGCAAATCCATCTGCGGTAACAGTGATGCTGTGTGTCCAGGTCGAGGCACGTGGTGTGGGGCCTCCTACTTGTGCGGGAGGCTGGCTTTGAAAGACGGGCAGATCCCTCGTGAAGATACAGGATGAGGAGGAGGGAACGCAGCCGTCCCCGACAATTAGAAACATGGTACTGAAAACTAGAGCTGATTTTTGTAAAAGACCGATTCAGTCTGTGGGTGGCAAGAAGAAAGAACCCTTCAAATGCTCAGGCCCGCCAGCTGTGCCGTGCCTTTCTCAGGGGAGTGGGCGGCAAAATGCGCATTCAGGGGGCAAGAAAGGACAGTGACTTCGAATTGTTGTCGCTGTCCGGATTTAAGGGGCACAGGAGCGGGTCTGGTATGGGAGTCTGACAGTGGAGCAGGGCGGGAAATGTTCCCTAACAGCGACTGTGCGGAAATTCACTTCTCGTACAGCTCTTCTCTCCTTCCTCCGCGACAGGGTATCAACAGAACCCAGCCTGCCCAGGAGCGCACCCCCCAGGCCGGGCTGCTTGGACCACGTGTCCTTTCCTTCACTCTCTGAAGAGCACAGATGCCAGGAAACCCCAGAAACGCAGCACAAAATGTAAGCTCACCCCCCAGACTCTGCGGGAGGCCTGCAGGCACTTCCTTTCTGAACAGGGACCGGCGGCCAAGGCTGACTTTGGGGCTGTTGGCAGTGAAGACCGGAATTCTCTCCTTTATTCTGGGGAGGGCGCATCATGGCTACAAAGGCTCTAAGATGCAGGCGTCACGAGACCTACGAACATTTTTTGGGCAACATAGATCACACAAACGGTTAATGACGATATAGCTTTGGATTTGTTCATCAGATAATGTCCTTTTGAGCCTTAAGTGCATATAGAAAAGCAGCAAACAGAGCCCATAGTGTATGGAGATTGAATCGTTAGCGACCTGGGCAAATGCACCGGGCACCCCTTGATATTGGATGCAGAGGACATGGCTCCAGTTAGACGGCAACTGACACCCAGTGTCTGTGTGTTAGAGTGTTGGGGGGGGTGGGTGTTGAGGAGGCTTTGGAACCAAGCCACCAGCTGGTCTTAGTCTTTAAAGCTAGAAGGAGTTCATGTGATGGTTGTGCGTATATGCATGTGTGTGTCTGTGTGTGCATAACTCACGCACACAGACATGTACACAGGGAAATGAGTGCGTTGTCGGGTGGCTTGTTGTCATGCTGACTCCACCCTCCATGGTGTGGCCTCTCCCAAGTTGAAGGCCTGGCACAGTGGCCTCAGGGGCGGGGTGGAGAGGGACGGGAGGGGAGCACGGAGCTTGTGGTGATGGCTCTTTCACCCCACCCCACCCTGAGGCACATCGCAAGGGCTGGGTGGACGCCGGAGAGAGAACTGAATGGTTGTCCCTCATCGGCCCTAAAGAAAGGCTTTTCAGTGAATAAGGTAAGAGCTTTGACACCAGCTAAGAAAACGGGGATGCTGGCCTTTTGGTTTTCACCATAAATTTAACTTTCTCAGTTACTGCACGGGGGACGTGGAGATGGCCACAGTCGGGGTAATAGGGACAATAACGTGTGCACATCCCACCACTGTGTAAACCCAGGCCGTGGCGACTGTGGTCTGCATTGCCTCCTGCTGTTCTCTGTGTTCCCGGAATAAGCTGAGAGCTGCCCTTGGCTCTGACATTTAATATCAGGTGGGTCTTCGGAGGCCATCTTCTTCCTTCCTGTCTACACCCATGCACACGTGCAGTCACACACAGACACGGGTGCACACGGCACACACATGTTATAATTATCCTGCAGTTCCTCACTGTCCCAGTCAAAGGTCTAGAATGAAGTTCCAGGTGTCCACGTGTCCACGCCCCTGCCTCAAGCACCTGGCCAGCCGCATAGTAAAGAGGCAACAGCCCGGCCGGCGTGGCTCAGTGGTTGAGCGTTGACCCATGACCCAGGAGGTCACGGTTTGATCCCTGGTCAGGGCACAGGCCTGGGTTGTAGGCTGGATCCCCAGTGTGAGGCGTGCAGGAGGCAGCCGATCCATGATCACTCACTGATGTTTCTATTTCTCTCTTCCTTCCTCTCTGAAATGAATTAAAAAATATATTAGAAAAAATAGCGGGCCATGAACCCTGCAGGTCTCAGGGACTAAAGGCTCTCTCGTGGCCGGTGCTGGCTCGAAGCATTTAGACAAGAACGTTTTCCTGCTGCTGGAGAAATCGCCGTTGCCTTTGCTGCAGCTTTACATGACTGGGGTCTTTATAGAAAGGTGGTTAAAATGAACCTCATTATAGGGGGGGGGTTCTCACGCCATCCAGTTCGACTGCACACGAGCGCAATGGGCTCGCCAATCCATGTGGGCCGCCGATCCACGTGGGTCCGGTGGCCGTGGCCCAGCCTCACTCCGCAACCTTCGCAAAGCGCACTCCTGCCGCCTCCCGCCGCTCACCCAAGTCAGACTGCACTGTGCGCCTACTGGCTTGTTCTTTTAATGTCTGTCTTGAGTTTTTAGTGCTCTGCTATTCTCTCTCTAATGTTTGCTAAGTTCAGGGCTGGGCCCAAGAAGGCATTAATGAATATTTGTGGAATGACTTAATGAATATACATCAGTGTTTCACAACTGTTGTTAATAAACATTATGAAGAAATAGGTTCCATGGTCAAATTTAGGATAGATGCGGTTAACCGAAGTTGAATAGGTTCCCTTGCTATGGGACGGAGTGTAAAATGTCACCGTACCTTGTGTGTGGGTAAGAGGGACATGGCGTCTGCGAGGTTCCGAATATATTGGTTCTTAGGACAGTGCTTGGTCTGAAGTGACGTGCACGCGCGTGCGTGCGTGCATGCGTGTGTGTGTGTGTGTGTGTGTGTGTGTACACGTGAGTTGTTGTTATTATGATTATTATCATCCATTGGTCTTGGGAGCCATTTTCTTAGAATTTCTTAGGACTAGAGGCCCAAGAGAACATCCTTTTGGGAAAGGGTTACCCACCCCCGCTTTGTCTTAAGGGACCTTTGATCCGTGTTGCATTAATTAGGAATTTGAAACCATTCACTGGGGCTGGTTTGGCGTTTACCTTTGCACTGTCTATAGCCATGTAGTGTGTTAGGCAATCAATATGGTGAAGCAAATCCCGTGAGGAACATTTAATTTTAAGCCAACCAGGTCTTCGGAACGCCCACAGGTGCCTCGTGAGCACCATTTGTTTCTGTAGGAGGTCTGCGGGGGTGGGGTGGGGGGAGAAGAGTGACGTCCAAGAAGACCACTGGGCCCTGCCCGGCCGCGTGTTGGCATCTTCATCGGCTTCCTGTATTTAGAGTGAGGGCTCTGCGCCCAGGTCCCCAGCTCTCCAGGACTCGGGGTGCAGCTTCTGGAAGTTTTCTTTATGCTGAGTTGTGTCCGTATTAAATGTCCTCATGGTTTCAGGGCTGATGTGTCCTACTCACTGGGGTCACTTCTGGTCACTCTAGCGTGGAGCCCGGCCTCACTGCTTCATCCCGACCATCCACCCAGACGGGAGCCTGGGGAGCGCCGTCCCTCCACTCTGTGGTGGATACTGTTAGCTTACGCTGTCCCCATAGGCAACCGAGAGCCTTTCTGATCTCCTAGACCAGTGGTTCTCAACCTTCTGGCCCTTTAAATACAGTTCCTCATGTTGTGACCCCCAACCATAAAATTATTTTCGTGGCTACTTCATAACTGTAATGTTGCTACTGTGATGAATCATCATGTAAATATCTGATATGTAGGATGGTCTTAGGTGACCCCCGTGAAAGGGTCGTTCGACCGCCAAAGGGGTCTCGACCCACAGGTTGAGAACCACTGTCCTTGACTATTGCCTTTCTCCCAAGTCACCATTCTTACCTCGGCCCGGGCAGACCGTCTCCATCTCTCCCAGTCTGTCCTGGTCTGAGGAGGGGGTAGGAGGGATCGGATGGGAGTTTCTCCCGCGTCTGCAGGCATGATTCTCTGAGTGCCTTTGGAAAGGAACCTTATTTGCAATAAATTCTAATTGCCTCCTCAGCGAGGCAATTCCCTTCGGCTGCGTGAGCTCCGGGCTTTTCACGTTGTTGAGCAAAAGGACAACGTAAAATCCAGGGGGACAAGCAGGTGTACAAACGTGTTGTTGCTTCTCTCACTTAGGACCTTCTGACTGGGAGGGGGGGCGTGCTCAGTGAAGAGCTGGGAAAACTGGAATCATGAAAAGAATAAGTTAAACTCTATGATCAAGAGGTAATCACTTTCTTCTAACACGAATTTAATGGGTTTGACACGTTGATGTGTGCACATACCATCATGTATGTGCAGCGTGAGGTCATTTCCTCTTGCTTTTTCACACTCAGCATGTATGTGAACATTTCTCCATGTCGTTCAATGATCTTCAAAAGCAGTTCCAATGCTGCCTTCTATTCTATTGTATATTTGAATGTGTCTGATAAAACAATGACTCTAATAGCAGATAATAAACTTTAAAATCGTCACTGTTACAGGTAATATGGCAGTGAGCATGCCTTTCTATAAACCTTTGGTTGCGAACCTGATTGGTGGCTGAGGATAGATTCCTAGATTCTAAGTGTGGACACACTTCACAGGAAGGAGCGCATTAGTTTAGTGCTCCGTGTTCTACTCCTTTTGTTCTGCGTTGTCTAAATTCCTAATATTGACCTTTAACTTCTAATGTTAATTTTAAAAAGTGATTGTTCTCGTGCTATAAATTCAAATCTTACTAAGATAGACACCGATAAAAGGAAGTTTCTCCTCATTCTCACCTCCCCAAGCCAGCCTCAGAGGGCAGCCCGACCTGTGCCTTCCAATGCCTTTTCATGAGTAGAATTATTGCACAAACGCGTAGCCAGGTGTAAATAGTTACAATAAGATTAGAAGCCTGTGCTCCTAAAACCATGCCATTTGCCTTTTTTCCCACTTAAATACAGACTTCTTGCTCTCGTTGGTCTGGTTAGAGTATTTCCTTATGGAGATGTAACGGGATTTAGTTCCTACTCCTTGAGACCAAAAAGGAGGCAGTGAGCGCCCTTACACGCCCATCTTTGACCATTTGCGTGCACATTTCTGCAGCCTGTGTTTCAAATGAGACTGCTCCAGCGAGTGGCTTCTGATAGCTATCGCCAAGCGGATTTCAGAAAACATTGTACTAATTTCCAGTCCTGTCAAATGTGTATGCGTGTGCCCATGTCCCCACACCTGCACCAACCTTGGGTGTTATTTGATATTTTTAATTTCTTGCTACTATTCTGTTGGGTGAAAAATATCATCCCATTCTTATTTTAATTTTTAGTTCTTGGATTTCTTATCTTTTTGGTATTTTTTTGGGTTTCTTATAGTTAATGCCCCTTTTCAATCAGAAATGGCTATGAATTGTGACCTATCTTTCTGATCTCTCCAGGCTGTCTTTGGATGGGAAAACGTGTATAAGAATGGTCCAATATTTCTGATCTTAACACACACAGAAAGCTTACTCTACTCTTCGTTACTGCCTGATGTTTCTATTTCTCTTCCAAAATAAAGTATGTGTGTGTGTTCCTTCTTGACATTTTACCATGAATACTTAATGGTAATCATAAATTTAATTTGGCCAAAATAGAATTTCCCCCCTAAACATGCCTTCCCACGGGCACCCTATCTCAGACACCGGACACGCCAGTTGCTTAAGGCAGAACCTCGGAGTCTCTTTCTCTCTTCTCTTCGGGCTCCGACCAAGGCCATCAGCAGGCTGTCAGCTCAGACTCGGGGACATCCCTAAGCCCCCCTTCTCCCCACTCCCAACCCCTGCCTCACCTGCGTCTCTACCAACACCTGCTCCCTCTCCATCCTGGCCATTTCCACAAGGACCCAGCGGCACCTTTCACAATACGCCCCAGCTCCACAGCCTCCCAACTCACCTAAAACCACACCCAGACCCTTTACCTGGGCTCAGGTAGCTCACTGCTGCTGCCTCCTCTCTGTCCTCACCTGGAGCCCCTCCTCCCTCCTCCTCCCCCTCCCTCCTCTGTTCCAGCCACGCTGACCTTCTGCAAACAGTCAAGGTTGTTCCTGCCCCACTGTGGCTCTTCCTCCCTGTGGCCGGCTCCATCCTGTGCAGGTTTCAGTGGGAATGTCCCACCCTGTCCCCTGCCACGCCTGCGTCTGGGATGCTGTGTGATGGGTGATGTATGACCTGTCCCTGCGCCCTAGGAGATCTGCGTCATTCGCTGCTCTGCTCCCAGTGCGGGGAGCTGGGCCTGGCCCTGAACGCCGTGATGAATGCTGACTTACCCTGCGCCCGGCGGCCCGGCGGCCCAGTCCTCTGTGCGGCGCTTTCTCACTGACCACCCCGTGGTGCGGGGAGGGGAGGGGGAGCTCCTTTGGGCTGCACCCAACGATCAGGACGTGGTTTTCTGAGACAGTTCCTGAGCTCCTGTCCTGGAGGCAGAGCCGGCGCCTGGCTCAGTCCCCTGGACCTCGGTGACCTCTCCCTCCTGGAACCTCGGCAGGGCCTCGCGCTTCTCGCCCACACGCCTCGCTCCGTGTTCACCGCCGGCCTGGCCTTGCACAACTGTTCCAGTAGAATGCAGGTGGGGGCTCGGGGAGACACGGCCGATTCAGACTTTGAAGGGTGATGCCGGGTCCCGCGTGGAACCGGCCAGGATGGAAGCGGCAACCCCTGAGACGAAGCAGGTGTGGGCAGAGACGCAGGGAGGCAGGTGGGGGCGGGGAGAAGTGGTGAAGGATGTTCTCGACTCTGAACGACATGTGTGATGGGTTTCTGAGCCTGTTTCTCCCGCAGCACCCACTGTGGCTCACAGCGTGGGTGCCGCGGAACACTGGCCTGAGGAAGCCCGTTCTTGCTCACAGAGCTGCACAGATGTTAGGGTCAGTAAAGCGATTTCATGGGACCTGGGGCCTGGTTTCAGGGACACACTGCTGACGTGCCGTGGGTGAGCCGCCCTGGTTCTGATGGGGAGGGAGGTGTGAGGGGAGGGGAGGGGTGAGGAGTGGGCTGCAGGTTAGACCTGAGAAGGTTGGTAGCAATTCCATCTGAGTCAGGACTGCTCAGCCCAGCCGGGGTGGCTCAGCGGTTGAGCATCGACCCAGGAATCAAGAGGTCACTGGTTCGATTCCTGGAGCCCGAACTCGATCCCCAGTGTGAGGCGTGCAGGAGGCAGCCGATCAGTGATTCTCTTTCATCACTGATGTTTCTATCTCTCCCTCTCCCTGCCTCTCTGAAATCAATACAAATATATTTAAAATACAATGAAATCAGGGCTACTCTTTCTTCCCAATGCGAAGCTCATTAGAATATCTTGGAAACGGTCCTCCAGCTTCCATTTTTCTTAATATGACAAACCCGCGTCGGCCCTGCTTGTCTCGGTGTCCCTGGCTGTCATAGCTCCCGCTTCCTGATGAATTGGTCTGCTGGTAGCTGACATGCCTGAGCCGCCGCGGCTGGTGACATCACCGCAGGGTGTCTGCGCTCCCTCTGAGTGACAAGGCCTGACACTCGGCTCAGCCTCCCCCTCCGGTTCGCGGGGACCAGGCAGGGGCGCCTGCAGGCGGTATGCTGATGGCAGACCCATGGGCAGGGGCAGCTGGCAGGGCTCCCTCCAGGGCTCTCTGGTGGGAGAAGAGACAGCTGGGTGGTGAGGGAGGAGAGAGAGAGAGAGAGAGAGAGAGAGAGAGAGAGAGAGAGAGAGAGAAACATCAAGGTGAGACACATCAGTTGATTGCTTCCCACACGAGCCCAGGCGAGGGCTAGGGATCGAACCTACAATCTAGGTACGTGCCCTTGACCGGCAATCAAACCCATAATCCTCTGGTGCTCTGGCTGATGCTCTAACCTCTGAGCCACACCTGCTAGAGCAAAAAGTCACTCTTTCCATAAGAATAGCTCCGTGAACCGTGTAAACCTGTTGCCTCGTGTCATCTTTGCAGTGACTCACACCCCCCCCCCCCGAGTGAGGAGGGGCTGAGGAGGCAGAGACCTCCAGGGACAGCTTGGCATCCGCGGACGCAGCGTTTCTCTCGGGCTCCTTGCCAATCAATATTCTAAAAGTGGCTCCATCGGGTGCCAGGCGCAGTCCCCGTTCTCTCTTTGCCTTGTGAGACCCCACACAGTGAAGGCCAGGGAGGAGGAACTACATTTAAGACGAGGAGTTGTGTGTCATGGGAGGCGGGCGTAGGAAGCAGCCGCCCTGGGGGATGGTGGTTTCTGAAACTAGTGGGCAGCTCCTGTGGCATCTGTGAGTTTTCTGGTGGGAACTCCCGGCTTATGCTCTCCCAGTGTCTGATGCCTCACTCAGGACAAGAGTCAAACATTCACAGGGACTGCCTGCCCCCCTCCCTCTCAGACCCCCTCCTACCACCACCTCTTACTCAGCCATGGTCCCTCCTGCCCAGGGTTCCTGGAACCCCCGGACCACGGCGGGCTTTTGTGTGCGATGACTGTCAGCTGCGTGGCTGGCTCCCTCGCCTCCCTCAGAGCTCACGAGCACAGCGTGTCCGCGGGACTGTCCCGTTCTCCAGGGCAATGACCGCTCACTCACTACAGCGTCTTCTTATCTCATTGCTGTCTGGCTTCCCTCCTGGATCGCAGAGTCCATGAGACCGAGCGTCCTCTGTTGTTCTCAGTGCTGCAGACCTCAGGACAGTGTCCAGCACATAGTAGGTGCTGTAGACCTCAGGACAGTGTCCAGCACATAGTAGGTGCTGTAGACCTCAGGAGAGTGTCCAGCACATAGTAGGTGCTGTAGACCTCAGGACAGTGTCCAGCACATAGTAGGTGCTGTAGACCTCAGGACAGTGTCCAGCACATAGTAGGTGCTGCTTAAAATCGTTCTGAATGAATGAGCCGATGTCCTTTGATAGTTCAGTAGGAAGGTGTGAACGGTCAGCGGAAGAGCTGGGGGAGTGTGTGCAGAGGCTGCCCCAGGCCCTCTGTCCCTCCCCGGGAGCGGGTGGCCCCGGAAGAACGCCGTGGAGGCCACGCGGTGCTTTTGTGACCCGTCATGGTCCGCTGGGCCCTGGGACCTGAGCTCGCCTTGGCATGAAAAGAATAATCACATTTGCAGGAATAAAAGTGATGGCTCCATATTGCTTAATACATCTAATAACGGTTTAATAAAGGATATGCAATTTCCCTGCTTTTCTCCTTCGTAAATGTCACTCAGTCTATAACCTAATTACTTCAATTTTCCATTTAGAAAATTAATTCATCTGGAAGGCATGAAAAAGCAGCCGAGAAATTTTCCTTTCTGGCCGCAGACTTGGCAACTCGGATGAGTTCAAAGACCTCCCAGTTCTCAGAGGTCAAGAGCAGAGCTCGGGGTCGGCTTCTCGGACTTCTGCCCTAGTCCCCGTGCTCTTGACTTTGACCTGAAGTTTATTGATGAGGGTGGAGACTGGAGAACCATGTCTGTGCCTTTTCCCCTTTCTGTGTCTTCCTGCCCGGACTCGGCGACAGGGAGCTCTCAGCTGCAACATGGAGCAGGGTAGGCTCTGCCCAGTGGCCCGCATCCTAGTTTTCCCGCTTGTGAAAAAGGGGGGAATAAAATTAATGTCTCAAGCACCTACTGTGTGCTAGGCATTCTGCTAAGCATTCTCTGTGTCTTTTCTTATTGCATGCCTACCCCATTGTTAAATGACTAAACAGATGAATAAGGAATACAGACACGTCGTCTAACATTTAAAAAATGCCTGGTATCTTCCAAGTGTGCTGTGAGGTATTCTACATTTTCTCCGCTCGCATAACTCTGTAAAGGAAGAATGGTAACCATCTTTTTTCTCCATCTTCTAGGTAAGAAAGTGGGTTTCATTGAAGGTAAATGATTTGCCCAAATTGCTTAGCGTACAAGCAAGGAGCCTGATTGGTCTTATTGTTTTCTAGTTTAAACAAAGCGCCAGTTTCCGGTGCCTTTTCCCAGATCCCCGCTGGCTGTGTCGGGGCACCATGCTGCGGTCCTATCCCAGGGCTGCTGCGCTTCTGGGGGGGGGGGAGGGGGCCTGCTCCTGGTGATGCGCCATGAGTGCCAGCCGTCCGTGGAGGCAGCCACGTGGGGGCCTCCCTGTGAGCAGAGCAGAGATTCCTGGCCCCGCGCCCCCTGCGCCCCCTGCACCAGGACCCCCAGTGTGGGCTGCCTGCTCCAGATGTGGGCCTCGCCAGCTGATGCCGGGGACAAACCACATCACAGCGACCTCTGACCTCTGAGGTTCGGGCTGTGGAGCAGAGAAACTGGGGGCCTTTGAGAAGTGGGCCGGCCCAGCCTGAGCCCCCGAGCCCAGCCCCTCGGGGCAGGAGGGGAAACAAAGTCATAACCCCGCTCAGCGACCAAACCACAGCAGGTGTTTTTCTTTCTTTTTTTTTAAAAAATATATTTTATTGATTTTTTACAGAGAGGAAGGGAGAGGGATAGAGAGTTAGAAACATCAATGAGAG
>NW_005871396.1:854318-865229 GCF_000147115.1 Myotis lucifugus | reverse complement strand
GTGATCTCCGTGGGGGGCTCCCGAGCCGGGTTGGGGGGCGGCCTGGCTGGAGGGTTAGTATCAGGTCCCGCAGCCTCTCCGTGAAACCGACTCTCCCGCACTAATTGCACGTTTTCTCTGAGTAAAGAGACCGTAATAGGTTCCTGGCTTCTTGTTCTTTCCACCCAGTGACAGAAATCGATTGTGACTGAATCCGAATACACTCCCTTCTCCTCCCTCCCTCCCGCGGCGCAGTGAGCGGGAGGCCTGCCTCTCCCGTGGACGCTGTGCCGGGACCTGCTGCGATTCCTGCTGCGGACATGGAGGGCCCCAGTCAGTGTCTGTCCCTGACCCCGGGTGACGGGGGTGTCCGGTCCATGCCCATGTGCGGACAAAGAATGATGGTGTTCCCTCAAGCTCCCTGACACGGCGCCCCTTGACATGGCGCCGCCCGGGAGGGTGTTCAAAAGCGAAGGGCTGGGTGGGTGGCTTGCTCAGCCCTCAGGAGCTTCGCCAGTTTGCACTTGACCCTTGAACCGGGAGGGCGGCACTGACTTTGGCAGCCAAGGAACCGGGTGTGAGCTACACAGAGCCACTCAGGGCAGTCCCAGGCCCAGCCCTCTCACTCTCGAACTGACAACTTTATTATTATTATTTTTATATTTTAATTGATTCCAGAGAGGAAGGGAAAGGGAAAGAGAGGTAGAAATATCAATGATGAGATAGAATTATGGATCGGCTGCTTCCTGCACACCCCCTACTGGGGAACGAGCCTGCCACCCGGGCATGTGCCCTGGACCGGAATCGAACCCGGGACCCTTCAGTCCCCAGGCCAACACTTTATCCACTGAGCCACACCAGCTAGGGCTTGAACTGCCAACTTGAAACAGACAGATCAACCAACTATGGTTGTTTACAGGAATAACCACAAAGGTTTTCCTCAAAGAGCCAAGTTCTTTCCAAGCAGGGGGCCCTCTCACCGCTAACACTTAGCAGTTGCCGGGGGGACGGCGGTCACGGGTCCGCGTCATGTTACCGATTTCAGAAGCCAAGTCTGCCCGCACCTCGATGCAGACGAGGGGGCGGGCGCGGCAGAGGGAGGGATGCGGGGCTGGGCCGGTGGCCTTGTCCCCCGTCCGCAGCGCCTGCTGCAGGTGCCTCCTCGGTCGGAATTGGTTTTCTAAGATTTTCTACTGAGGATGTTCACCACTAGAATGGAAAAGATTAAAGAAAAAATGCAGGAAATGGCATTGAGACGAGGGAAACGGAGCTGGCGAGCAAGAAATATGCTGTTTGCTGAGGACCTGGTGGCAGTAGCACAGGAGCACAGTAACCCTCAGCTCCCGGCAGCGAGTCATGCGGGGCCGTTGGGGGCAGGGACGGAGTGGGGGCCGGGGAAGCGAGCCCCCCGGGAAGTGTGGAGGGAGCTCCCCGACTCTTCCACTCCCTGCGGGTCCCGAGTGGAACGAGAGAGGCTGGTGTGGCCGACGCCGTACTCCACAGGAGGCGGTGGGAGGACCGGGATGCTGACAGGACCCGGGGGGCCGGAGCAGAGACCAGGTGCGGCATCTTCCCCGGTGGGAGCTGTCGGCCCCTTTGCAGGCATTTGCTTCCAGCTGACCCCGCCCTGCCTCGCTGCAGACTTGTGACGGCCAGCCCTGCGCTTCCGTCAGCAGGTGCTGAGGGTCTCCGTTAGCTTTCGGACCCAGTCACTTGCTTGAAGGCATTTTGGTGCCATGAGAGCTTTAAGCAAACCCCTCCCCTTGCAGTACCCTGAGGCTCAGCGAACGGAGGGGATGCTCATTGGAGAGGGACCATTCTCTCCGGCTGTGTGCTGCAGGTAGTGTCTGCGCAGCCGTGTCTCCTGGTGGCGTAGTTCTGAGCTGGGCCCAGGAGCGTCTGAGCCATTTTTAGAAGGTACCTTCTGAAAGAAAGATGCTCTTCCCCTGGAAAGGTCCTGGGAAATCAATACCGCTTCTTAGCATGAGGCATACAGTGTCACCAGCACAGTAGTTTCTGTATCAGCATCGATCCCGGGCCAACAGACACTGGGAGCTTTAAAGACCGGTGACCTTAACGCTGGCAGCAGGCCGCGGGCGGCTCTGGGAGGGAGTCTTCACTGCTGCTCACCACCCATGGGAGTGCTTCTGACTCACCTCCAGATGCCCATCAGCACTGCTGCCCCGCCCACAGACGGGCTCCTCTTGGTCCTGGGAGCGTGTGTTTTAATGAAGGTAGAGCCACCAGCTGTGGCAGACACACCCAGCATCGCAGTGGCCGGGGGCCGTGGGGCTGAGGGCTTACGGAGTAATAGTTTACAGTGAGCTCAGGGCATGGTCTTCCACAGAATGACTCGGGGATCCATGCAAGTCCCCGTATGCCAGGATCAGCCTCTCCGTGTGGCTTTCCTGTTTGCTGTGGGAAGGGAGCAGAGGGTGTTGGAGGCACATTAGCCGCCTCGTTTGGCCCGGAACACACACGCATCACTCGGGCTTGCAGTTCCCAGCAGTGAGGACGGGTGTCGTGGTTCCATGTAAACGCGAGAGGAGCTGGAAACTCATTTCTGTGCAGCAGCACAGCCCGGGCAGGCTCGCCCTGTGGGCAGCGGCTTCTCTGCACCGGAGCAGGGGCTTCTGATGCTTCGTTCTCATTACAGCGTCCAGGCAGCCTGAAGCCACGCGGTTGGGACTTTTCGGAAGGGTCTGGGGCGTCTTCCCTCCGGAGAACTTGCTGCTTCCTCCACGTGGGCATCCTCCTCCTCAGTGAGCAACCTGCGTGGCTGGAACCCATGGCCTCCGCGGGCCTCGCTGCCTTCACTTCTCGGCACCACAGACTCCATGGGCGGCACTGCCCTGGCATCGGACCGCGTTCCCATCAGCAGCGTTGCCGCTGATCCCTGTGGCGTGCGGTGACGCAGTGCCATGCGGGAGGCGCTTCCCTTGGGCCATTATACACGTCACATTCGGTTCCATCAGCAGCCCCGGTGGTGGGATCCGCTGTGCAGGCTGCACGCAAGGCCGCTCCGCAAACGTGTCCAGGAAGCCTCTGATGTCGTCCCGTGGGGGCCCGGACACGGCCTTTCAGCCACACGGAGGCGGCCCACCCGGCTCTCGGTCTCATTTGTAAATTGGGATCTCTGAACGCAGATCGATGGCTCGGGTGAGGGGGTGTCATCATGCTCCGCGCACAGGACATGTTTTATTCCTTGTGGGTGAGCACAGGGGGGAGGAGCCGGGGCTCTGAAGTCAGGCCTGTGGGCCTTTTAAACGTCAGTGTCCTCATCCCACGGGAGTGACAGCGGAGCCGTGTCATAGGCAGGAGGTGAGACTGAGTGAGAAACGCGGGTCAAACCCACAGCCGGGGTTTGGCCCGGGGCGAGCGCTCCAGAAGTGGCTGTCTCCTCCTCCTCCTCCTCCTCTTCCTGTGGTGGTTTCCTAACTCAGCCACCACGAATGGCCACAGACACATGGATGATCGCACAGGCCTGTGAGTTAGAAGTCCAACATGGGCTTCACGGGGCTGGTTCCTTCTGGGGAGCCCAGCGGAGAATCGGGTTCCTTACACTTCCAGTGTCCGCGGGCACCCACATTCCTTGGCTCGTGGCCCCATCCTCTGTCTTTGAAGCCAGAGACAGCAGGTGGAGTCCTTCCCCGGCCTCCATAAAGCTCCAGCCTCGTCCCTTCCCTGGGCCTCCTTTTCTTAGGATCCTGTGGCTCCCCCGGCAGCCAGGTAATCCAGAACCGTCTCCCACTCTGCGGGCAGCTGGCTGGCCACCTTCACTCCGTCTGCAGCCTCCCTCTGTGCTGGGCGGCCTCCCGCACGCACAGGCTGGGGGCATAGGACGCGGGCATCGTGGGGGACGCTCATCTTGCCTCTCTCCCCTTCTTCTCTTTGTTCTTCGTCACATGTCTGGACCCTGTAAATTCTGGTTTACGTGGTGTGCTGCTCATCTTTGTTTTTGGTTTGTTTTTAGAGTCAACTCCTCTTAAATCTTCCGAAGGGGTTGTGGGGTGTCTGACTCCTGTTTTTGCTTCAAAGCAGCTGTTTTGAGTACCGTGGACCGTCACAGAGATGCTGTCGTTCTTTACTGGTGGCTGCGATGAGCAAAACAATCGTGCATGTGACCAGCTTCCCCCCTCGGAGGCTCGAGTGTCACTAGAAAATACGTCCTGTTTGGTCACCAACCCGAACAGCAGTGGCTGCGCAGGCAGCCCGCATGGAGGCATTTATTTCTGCAACACGGGCCTGGAACGACGCAGCGGTAACTCCGCAGGGGGCAGGACACGCAAAGGACCAGCAAAAATTAAAACCGTACCCCCTGCTGCAGGCGCTGCTGCTTCCTGACACAGTTCCCTTGTCGGGCGCTGGCTGTGGCAAATCTCAGCATGTTGGCCAGGTCAAGGGGTGGTTCTGCTGGCAGATTCCAGGCCCCGGGCAGAGGCGGACTGCGGGCTGGATGGGCCTGCACTGGGCTGGGCCTGCCTTCCGTTATGGTCTCCACGCCCCCCTTTCCCTTGTATTGGCCCCGGCATTCCTGACACTTGACATCCCCCGTCAGCTGATGCCTCTGGACTTGTGTCCAGGTGCTACACGGGCTCCACTTCTAACTCCCAGCATCCTCCCTGGGCCTTGCTGCTGGGCCCCTGTCCAGCCAGGAGGCTGAGGTGTCAGCCCTGTGCCTGGTCCTGCCTTTGGGCTCCTGGATGGAGGAGGGAGGAGGGAGGAGGGAGGAGGGAGGAGGGAGGAGGGAGGAGGGAGGAGAGTGAGCTGGGGCCTGGCTGGGAGGGAAACCCATCCAGAGGGGTGGGAGGAAGGGCGGGAATTGGAGAGATGTTGCTAAATTCCATTTAGCAAAGAACACAATGCTGTCCAGCACAATGGCCTTTTCCACGGGCAGATAATCCCGGGCAGAGGGGGAAGGAGGGGAGGCAGGAGGGGAGGAAGGAGAGGAGAAAGGCAGGAGCTGGGGACCGGCAGGCGCTTCGAGCAGCAATCAATGCTGGCCTTTGTGCAGCCTGACATTTGAGGGGCTTGTTATCGGCGGTGCCGGCCGCTTTATCTAAATGTATCTCCCAGCTGCCAGGCGAGGCTGATAGGCGCAGGGATGTGCGATGGCCCTGGAGATAGGGCCGCCTCCCGCTCCCTGGGTGGGCGGCGCTGTCACTCTCCGCGGCCCTCTCCTCCCTCTCCGGGGAAAGCAGGGCCTGTCCCTTCTCTTGGCTGGAAAACCAACCAAACAGAAAAATCTGACCCCAAACAAAACTGCCACCCACTCCCGGACTAGCAGGGCCTGGGCCCCAGGTGGCTGGGCCCCTGGAGGGACCAGGACAGGAGGGGAGCGGCGTGTCTGCATTTACAGTGGCTGTTCTCAGGGTCTGCCCTCCCAGGCGGGCAGGCGCTGGGTCTCCCCTCCTCAGACCCACGCGGGGCTCCCTGGGGCGGGGCTCGTGTGCTGGGTTAGGGCTGGGTATGAGTTTTGCTTCATAAAGGCCCCCCTTCTTCGAGACTCCCCCCCCCCCCCCCCCCTGCCCCAGTGCCCAGCACACATCGGCCTTGACCAGCACACATCCCTGGCATTGGAGGTGACCACAGGCCGGGCCACACTTCTCCTGGGCATCCTGTGTGACTGAGCCACCAGGGACACTGAGAGGTGACCACACAGCTGTTAGGATGACTCCTATCAAAACAACAGAACAAAGAAGCGCTGTGAGGGTGTGGAGGAAAGGAACCCCTGCCCAGCGCTGGCAGGATTGCAAAATGATGCACCCACCGTGGGAACAGAATGGAGGTTCCTCAGACATTCAACGATAGAGCCGCCAGAGTCCCGCAACCCCAGCTCCGGATGTGCATCCGAGAGAACGGCAACCAGGTCTGGAGGAGATGTCTGCACCTCACGTTCACGGCAGCGTCCAGACAACAGCCCGGGGCTGAGCATGGCCTACGTGTCCCTCGATGGATGACAGATGAAGAAGAGGTGGTGCACACACACAGGGAGTCCGCCTTAAAAAAGAAGTCTGTTCTACAACACGCAAGGGCATGGATGGGCCTGCAGGGCATGATGCTATGTGAAATAAGCCAGTCTCAGCATGACCAATACGCAGGCCTCCACTTACATGTGATGTTTAAAATAAGCAAGTTCCGACTCAAGAGGAGACGGACTGTGCTCTCTGTTGGAGGAAGGGGCCAGCCTATTTTAAAAAAGGCTTAAAAGAGAATGAGGGCAGACAGGAATGAGACCCTTGTCCTGCCTTCCCCTCCCTACTGACCAGGGGAGTGATTTGAAAGTCGGCTATGGCCATCTGGGAAAGGAGCACCTGGCTGGCCCTGGTGTGCTTCCAGCAGATGTAAGATTTCCAAACCCGGAGCCCCAGGGGGACTCAGAACCTAAATAAGGCCTTCAATATTCAGCAAGTCAAAGAAGAAGGGCCTCTGAATTTACCAAAGGCTAAAAGATCAAATGAGAAAGTACTCTGGGCCAGACCCTGAGGACCTGTTGGGCCAAGATATATTACAAATTTCATTTTGTCACCAATGGTTGGCCTGACATTTCAAGAAAACTGCAAAGGTTAGAAGACCTCCTGACCCAAAGCCCTCTTGGTTTCCAGTTCATTGCCATCAACCGGAAGACTACCTTTGTTCTAATCAAGACTTGGAAGGGAAGCAAGTTGGAACCCTCCTGGGAAGGACGCTACCTGTCTTGCTTACCACAGAGACTGCTGTTCGGACTGCAGAGCGAGGTTGGACCCATCACACACGGGTTAAGGGCGGACACACCTCAACTTGGACAGCCCTACCAGGACATGTCGCCTCGAAACTGATGCTAAAAACTGTGAACTGTCTTAATAACCATCATGTACTGGGCTCTATTTGCTTTAGGAATCTGGCAAATTGCAGGGGCTTACAATGTGGGCTGGAGAAATGTATACAATCTGGATCATAAAAAAATAAAAATAAAAATAAAATAAAATAAGCAAGTTCCTGGATTCAGAGTGGAAGGGTGGTTGCCAGGGACTTGGGGGGGGGGGCATGGGGAGGGCTAAACAACAGACAAAACATCTCCCTGAAGCAGGATGAGTGGGTTCTACCCGCGGTCCGACGTGTGCCTTTGTCAACAGTAATGTGCTGGGACGGAAACCTTGTTCAGAGGGTAGGTCTCCCGCTGGGTTTTTACCACAATAAAATAGTTTAAAAAATACTGAGGTCTCACTGGGTCAGATGGCAGCTCCATTTTTAATTTTCTGAGGACCCTCCATCCTGTTCTCCACAGTGGCTGCCCCGTCTGCCTTCCCACCAGCAGTGCCCGAGGGCTCCCTTTCCTCCACAATCTCACCAGCACTTGTCCTTTGTGACTTGCTGATGGCAGCCATTCCGACAGCTGTGAGGTGATACCTCCTTGGGGGTTTAGTGTGCATCTCTCTGATGATTAGCGACGTTGGAGCGTTTATCCGTATGCCTGGTGGCACCTGTATGTCCTCTGTGGAGGAGTGTCTCTTCAGGCCCTTTGCCCATTTGTTACCTGGATTGTTTGTCTTCCTCCAGTTGAGTTGTCTGAGTTCTTTGTGTGTTTTGGAAGCTGAGCCCTTATCAGCTGTCTCGCTGGCAGATACGTCCTCCCACACCCTGGCTCCCTTGCATTCTGGGGATGGCTGCCTTCGCTGTGCACAGGCTTTCTAGTTTGACGCAGTCCCATTTGTCACCTGGAGATTATTCTCTTAAGCGAAATAAGCCAGTCATAGAAAGACAAACATCACATGATCTCATTCAGATGTGGAATTTAAGGAACAAAATAAACTGACGAACCACATGGGACCACAGACATGGAAGCGTGAAACAGACAGACAGATCTCTGAGGGAAGGGGGAAGGAGGGCGGGAAGAGATTAACCAAAGAACTTACAAGCATATATGCGTAGCCCATGGACACAGACAATAGACAGGTGAAGGTCTGGGGTGGGGAGGGAGATGGTGGAGGGGGAAAGGGGGGGATATGGGGACATCTACAATACTCTCAACAATAAAATAAATAAAAAAAATAGCGAGGTCTCAGCCTTTGTTTGAACTTTCCACTGCCGCCTACCATTGTGACCTCAGGCAGTGACTTTGCCTTCCGTGGCCTCAGTCTTCCCATCTGTAAAGTGGTGACAATGCTCACATTTTTTAGGCCTTTGTGAGAATTAACTGCATCGTCACTGCTGGTGCCTGACACCTGGTAGTTTTTCAATACGTTTAACGTATTATTTCCAGTCCCTTTTCTTGGGAAGAAGGACATTACAACTATTTTAAGCCTGTAATTATATGCCTCCTTATCATGTGGGTGAAATTCCTTCAGCACCATGTGGGTGAGTGAATGCGCTGCCGAAACAATGAATTCCACGCCGGCCTAGCACATGCTCTGCCCTCTCCGGGCGGGCGCGGGGATATTTCCCTCCCACATTGGAAGTGCACTTTCTCTGTCATCAGTTCGTGCATCATGTAGGCTGTGATCACAGGAAGACAAACAGGAGGATTGAAGAAGCCGCGTGTTCTGTGCGTGGGGCGCGGCGGGCGCCTGGGCCGGTGGGGGCTGCTCCGTGGGCTGCTCCGTGGTGACCGCCGTGACCGGTGAAGGACCCTCTGCCAGGTCTCTGGGTCCCGCGGGCTCCCTTTCTCAAGACGGGACTGAAATCACGCTGCTTGGGGCTCTGCCTGGGGATGCCCCCGAGAGCGCTGCGTGGATGTGGCTTCTTGCCCAGAGGTAGCGGCTCCATCCCGGCCGGCATCGCTGGTGACATTGACCATTCTTCCCTCATGCGGATTTTTTGCTATTGTGTAGTCTGAGAAAAGCATCATTTAACACCAAAAAAATAGTTTTAGAAGCCAAGAGCTAGAACGATATTCGTCATCGCTATTATCTGTTTGGCTACGAAGGACTTTTGGGGCCAAACATGAGAATTCACTGGCTCTGCTCTTCCAGCTCCGGGTGTTGCCTCTCACCAGGGCTGGAGGGGCCCCGGGGGGCGGCTCGGTGCTCAGCGAAGCCACAGAAAGAAAACAACGTCAGTACAATTATAAGCAGCAAGAGAAGCCGGGGCCTCGATGTGATTTTATCGGCGCGGCATTTCTTTTCTTGAGAAACTCAGTAAACAAAAGGCCCGAGACGCGGCCTTCGCTGAAATAGGAAAATAATACCCTTATGATTGATCTCGGGGACACCACGCTGAACGCAGGAGAAAAATAGCGGCGAGCCCTTTAAGACACAGCTGGCATTTTCCAATGTAGGGCTGCTCTCTGCTCCCCTGTAATTCGGTTTTGGACTTGCTCGTGGGCCTGATTTGGTTTGGAGCTGCTGTCTGTATCGCTTCTGATTGTGAGCGCGGCGCTGGGACAGGCCGAGCGTGAAAGGCCACCCCGTCTGGGCGGGCTGATTGCCGTCCTGGCGGCTGGAGGAAGGGGTCTCACTGTCGCCGGGAGCCACAGAGGCCTAGGCCGGCCTGGCAGCAGCGACGGGGATGGAGACAGACTGCGCTGTCGCCGTGCCCCCGGGGCCCACGATCGGTCATCTCAGACACCCCGCGCTCCCGCCTTCCCCCCACCGCCCTGCCACCCACGCGTGATCGGCCCAGACACGCATGTGCAACGTCCCCTTCGGGAGAATTCCGTGACTGCAGAGCCCGGAGCCGGCGCCGCTCCCCCCCAGCCTGTTCACGTGGTGGGGACCCAGGGCGGCTGAGATGTGGCTGGGCCTCCGGCGTGTGCACTGAGCCGCGGTCACGGTCACCCCGCCTCCCGGGCCCAGGGGACGAGTAGGTGGCTCCCTGCTCCCGTCCCCTCCCCTCCCCTCCCCCCTCACTGACACTCACATTTGTCCCCAACCCTCCCCTAATGCCGGCATCCTTCATGAGGACAGCCTTAATGAGCGGTAATGAGGCTGGGAGGCGGCGGGAGGGGCAGGGATGCCAGGCAGAGGGGGCAGGGCCGGGCAGAGCCCTGGGAGGGCGCTTTGTCAACGGAGCGGATCGCGCTGCAGCCGTAAAACTTCCCAACGACCTTCATGTCAAAATATTAGGCTGCTGTTTTCCGCCGGATGGTCGTTTCATAAACATGAAAAGCGCACATATCATTCAGGGGCAGCGGCATTTGTCTCCGGTACGTGGAGCTCCTCTTTTGTGGAAAGACGGATGTCCGTGTCCGGGGAGAAATGACAGGCCCGCCCTCCTCCTCCTCCCTGGGCACGTGCAGCAGCTCCTGCATCCCAGCCTCGCCCACCACCTCCCCCCCCAAAGGAAAAACACTCAACTGTGCACATCAGTATATAAGTAGACATGAGAGAGAGGGAGAGAAATCCAGGAGAAATTTTGCTTATTTTCCTTCGGGAAAATTGCCCAACGAGCTTCCCAATGTACAGAAAAGGCAACGGAATTTAACATTCGCCTGAGTCAGAGGCGCAGTTGTGATCCCGGCTGAAAGTGACTCCCCCCTTTTTTTATCCTCACCCGAGGATATGTTTCCATTGATTTTAGGGAGAGTCGAAGAGAGAGGGAAAGACAGAGAGAAACATCGATGTGAGAGAAACACACTGATTGCTTGCCTCCTGCATGAGCCCCAACCAGGGCCCCTGGACCAGGGAGGAGCCTGCGACCGAGGTCCGTGCCCTTGACCGGAATCGAACCCGGGACCCTTCAGACCCCAAACAGACACTCTACCCACTGAGCCACACCAGCCAGGGGCAAAAGGGATTTTTCTTCATGATAGAGAGACATCGCCACACCCCGCCCCGGCCAGGAATTCTGGGGTGGGGATTATTTTTTTCCCCGGGGGCACTTAGGAAGGGCAGCCAGGCTTTGTGTTCTTTTGTACCAACCCCCGCCCAGGGGCCCCCCTTCAAGGCCCCCGGCTCCCTGGGCCCCTCCTTTCAGGGGGGGGGGGGCGGGGGGGGGGGGCAGGGCTGTGGGTGC
>NW_005871396.1:850774-853582 GCF_000147115.1 Myotis lucifugus | reverse complement strand
GATGTATTATATATGTGTTTTCCGATGGCCCCCAGTGGGACCCCTGTGAAAGGGTCGTTCAATCCCAAAGGGGTCGTGACCCACAGGTTGAGAACCGCTGGCTTAGAGAGGAGTTTTAGGCCGACTCCCGAGCTCTTCCATTCAAAGGTCATTTTCTTCTTTTTAAAAAAAATCTTTATTGTTCAAAGTATTACATAGGTCCTCCTCCCCCCCGCCGCCCTATTAACCTCTTCAAGCTAAGGGTCACTTTTCATAAAGAAGAGATCCCTGCCCCAACCAGTTTGGCTCAGTGGATAGAGCGTTGGCCTGCGGACTGAAGGGCCCTGGGTTCAATAATGGCCAAGGGCACATGCCCGGGTTGCGGGCTCCGTCCCCAGTAGGGGGCGTGCAGGAGGCAGCCAATTCTCTCTCATCATTGATGTTTCTCTCTCTCCCTCTCCCTCCCTCTCTGAAATCAATAAAAATATATTTTAAAAAAAGAAGATATCACTTCTGCGGCCTGGTCAGGCAGCAGCATCCTGCAGGCATGCGTTCATGGCTAGGGTTTTGGCTGCATTTTAGGTTTTGCTCGGTGGGATCTATGATTCCATCATTTGCTGAAGGCGGCTCCTTTTCTGGGGGAGCTGGCGGTGAGGAGGGCAGGAGCCTTCCTAGTCCCAATGGCCCCGACAGGGGAGGGTGCTGCAGGCCCAGAGCCTCACACCTGGGACTTGGCGCCGCGCCCCCCCAAAGCCTTCGCGCATCGGTCATGGTTGCCCGTCCTGCAGCTTTGAAACCCATTGGGGCCTGTAGACACACTATGTGTTCAGTGCAGTTTGGTGGATGAATGAAGAAGGGAGTAAATTGAGGGCGTGAGGCATCATTCTTTCAGCCACAGCTCCTATGAGACACCCATTACTCATAGTTTTGGCGGCCTTTGCACATAGCAGGCTTTATTTTCTGGCAAAAAAAGAAAAGAAATATGTAAAAAGGAAGGAAGGAAGGAAGGAAGAAATAGAGGGAGGAGGGAAGAAAAGGTTTGGAAGAGAGGGAAGGGGAGAGGAAGGATGGAAGGAAGATGGGAGGGAGGATGGGAGGGGAGGGGGAGGGAGGATGGGAGGAGGGGGAGGGAGGGGGGAGCTACATGCACAGCTGTCTGGGAAGATAGCGCGCTCACTGCCACTCCAGGACTGGGCTGTTACGGGCTCACTTGTCATGTATGTCACCAAATTAATTGCTTTCTGCTTGGGCACCCACCGCACGCACCCAGCTGTGCTGAGACGCCCACCCGTCCCCTGGGCAGGGCGGCCTGAGTGCCTGCCATCCATGGGGGGAGAGTGTGCGGTGTCAGATTCATTAGCCCAGGCGGCAGCGCACACACAGGAGGCAGAGCCTCGGCGTTTCCATCCGCCTCCTGTCACCCCTTCTCTCAGCCCCCCTTCTCCGGGGCTTTCCAATGTGCACAGCCCAGCGTAGAGGGGGAGCTCACAGAGGTTCTGCTGGTGCCAGGCCGGACAGATGGGTCAGCCCCTCACCTGAGGGGGGGGGGGGTAGGCCTTCACCTGAGGGGGGACAGGTGGGTCAGCCCCTCACCTGAGGGGTGACGGGTGGGTAGCCCCTCTGCCTGTGCTTGGGGCACCTGGGCCCAGGGTGAACGGGAAGCCAGGGGGCCAAGGCCCTGGGAGGAGCCCTGCAGGCGGCTGGGGCACAGCAGGCAGCACGGATCAGGCCTGTCTGAGGAACTCCGTGGAGGTGGGAGTGGAAGGAGCCCCTGGAAGGTGAGGGGCTCGGGACAAGCCCCTGCTGCCCACCCTCTTTGTGACCTTTGCGCGCAGCATGATTGCTGATTTTCTCGTCTCAAAAAGTCCGAGACCTTCGAGGCTCCTCTGCCCCTCGCGCCTATGACTACGCCCCCTGATCATACCCTTTCTCTGGCCTGTTTCTCTGATCCCCCTAAGTCAGTGGTTCTCAACCTTCTGGCCCTTTAAATACAGTTCCTCATGTTGTGACCCAACCATAAAATTATTTTCGTTGCTACTTCATAACTGTAATGTTGCTACTGTTATGAGTCGTAATGTAAATATCTGATATGCAGGATGGTCTTAGGCGACCCCTGTGAAAGGGTCGTTGGACCGCCAAAGGGGTCGCGACCCACAGGTTGAGAACTGCTGCCCTAAGTGGAGGGGGCACCAGGGGCCTTGAGAGCAACAGAGGGGGGAGGGGCACAGGCATTGGTCAGTCCGTCAGCTGCCCGGGTGGCCGGGGCGTGGCCCTCATCGGGTAGGGCCTGCCACCTTCTAGCGGGAGGGAACTGTTTCTGGCCACGGCCTGAACTTGACAAATCCTTAGGACACGGAAGAGCAATCTGGGACTTAGGGGTTAAAATTCCCAGCAGTGTTTCAGGATTGCCCCCAAATGAATAATCAAAGACATTAGCCATGTGGTCATAAATACAGCAGTTCAACAGCTCGAGAGGCATGCCCACAGCGCGGGAGGCATAAAGCTCTGAATTACGTATTAATATGGTTGTGTGAGAAGAAAAAGGGCAAGAGAGATAGGGTAAGAAAAGTAAATAAAACCCCCATTAAAAGTGAGCGGGCTCCATGTGGTCAGTACGTCAAATGTAAACCCAGAAAAAGTCCCCCTGACACATGTTGTTAATGTCCCCACTGCCGACTCGCTGTCCGCTACACCGAGGTGTGGTGGCGGGCTGAGGCCGGAACGCTGAGTTTTAATGTCCCCAATTAGCGTAAACGCACATTTTTAAAGCACTTGCAGGTAGGTGTGTATAAAGAGATTATTAGAGCTAAACCCTTTTCACCATTCTTA
>NW_005871396.1:845779-849716 GCF_000147115.1 Myotis lucifugus | reverse complement strand
CCGCTTTCTTTTTTGAAAATCTATGTTTATTGATTTCAGAGAGAAAGGGAGAGGGAGAGAGATAGAAACATCAATGATGAGAGAGGATCAGTGATCGGCTGCCTCCTGCACACCCCACACTGGGGATGGAGCCTGAAACCCAGGCATGTGCCCTGACCTGGAATTGAACCGTGGCCTCCTGGTTCATAGGTCGATGCTCAACTGCTGAGCCATGCAGGGGGTGGGGGGGCGGTGGGCATGGGCCACTTTCAACGGGGCGCAGACGGAGTGCACCTCACCTGTCCTTCTCAGCCCTCCATGGAGATTCCTCGTCAGCGTGCTCCGACCCTTGCCATCCACTGCGCGGTAGCAACGGAGAATGTCCACCGAACCCTGAGTCTCAAACTGGACCAACAAAACAGCCACTTTCCTTTTTGAAGTCAAGGCTCAGTCACTTGTTGTTGGGGTGGCTACAGTGCTGCTGGAGGAATAAACTTTAATTTCAGCCTTTGCATGATGGCATCAGCTGCGGACAGGGCAGATGCCCGTGGCCTCCTGAAGACACAGCTCTCCTCCCCAGGAGCTAGGACAGGAATGGCCACTTTGGTTGTCAAAACCCTTGTGGCAGTGGTGACAGGATCCAATGAAAATGGACGTGGAACGCGCCTGGAAGGTGTGGCACAAGGGAAACCCGTTTCCCACGGCAGGGGCTGAGGGGGGAAATGCCACATGAATATGAAGTTGACGCTCTGATGACCTCCTACGGTCAAGGTCTTGCTTTTCTTGCTTCTCTGCCTCCCACGTGACAAGCTCATCACCATGCTACCTGGCCCAATCCATTTTGTTTTTCCTTATTTTTAAAATAAATCCAGTCAAATATGTATATTATGTACAAATATGTACCCGGCCAGCATGGCAATGTCTCAGTGGGCATCGCTAGCGCACATGGCAGGGTTCCTGAGACAATGCCAGTCAATGAGACAGACTTGTGTGCGTATTGACAGGTGTGCGTGTTGCTGTGACAGGTGTGCACGTTGACAGGTGTGCGTGTTGCTGTGACAGGTGTGCACGTTGACAGGTGTGCGTGTTGCCGTGACAGGTGTGCACATTGACAGGTGTGCGTGTTGCTGTGACAGGTGTGCACATTGACAGGTGTGCGTGTTGCCGTGACAGGTGTGCGTGGGGAACAGTGAGCTGCAGTTGGCCAGGGAGATGGAGCCTGTGTGGGCTCCAGAGTAAAGCAGAGGATCCCCGAGGTCTTGAATCCACATCCGGCAGGTGGGACGGGTGGTGACCATCGCATCCGATGCTCCTTGGCCTCGGTACCACCTGGAATGTCGTGTGTTTTGCTCAAGATAAAAAGAATCATTCCCAAGGGCTGGCACCCACCATCCTGGCAACTAGTTGAAGCCCCTCAAAGAGGAAAACGATGCAAAGCAAACTGTGCTTCGTTGGGACAAGAAAGCAAGTGCCTCCTTGCAAGGCCGTGTTCACCCAGGAAATGCCCCGCTCGTCTCGTTCCGCTGACGGAGGGGAAGTGTGGCAGCGCAGGGCAGAGGCTGAGCGATGCTCAGGAAGGCGGAGGTAGTGCTCGGGGACCAGCGACAGCAATTATGTTCCAGAAGGAAGGGATTAAAAGAAATGTAAATGAGAAGTAGGAGGAAATGAGCTCCACTCTAAACTCCAGCAATGGCTTAAGTGAATGCTCATTACAGAGGGAGCTGCAGCCCACGTGAGGCTGCGGGATTAGGCGGAGGGATTGGAGAGGCTGGGACACAACTTAGACAACAACAAAAGGCCTTGCATTTCTGGGCCCTCCGGCCTGAGCCTTCGGAATCCGCTGGAAACCAAGTCGCCTTTTAGTCTTGTCATCAGTATTAAACGTTTTTTTCTGACTGACTCGTTTCTGGGGGAAGACACACACACACACACACACGCACACACGCACACATGTGGCATGTATTTATTTTTAAAGCTCCTCATATTGAAAGTTGTGCCACTCCTAGAGCGTAGAATGATTCCTGAAACAGTCATCGCAACCAGGGACGGAAAGTCCGGACAGCCCGACACCTGAGTCCTCCCTGGAGGCCTTGCGGTAACCGGGCTCCCTGCACCGTGGGGGGGTGGGCCGCAGCCGGATTCCACTTGACCTGTGGCCCTGCCCCTCAGCAGCCGTGTCTGCTCTGCTCAGACCAGGAGCGGGCAGCGGGGAGCCAGAGCCCCAATCTGACATCATTGTGCAGCGTGTCCCAGATCACAGGCAGCGGCAGCCCGAGGCAGCCCGAGGCCCCCACCAAGGGGTCTGGACCGGGGCCTAGCTGCACCCCCATTGCCACATCCACTCTCTCTCCGGGTTCCCACTGCTGTGGGTCCTGTGTCTGTCCCTCGACCAGGCAGGCCCGGGGTGGGAATGACCCTGCGTGTGAGCTCCTCGCTGGGGCACCTCGTCATTCTGGCTGCTGGGTCTTCACTCCCTATGGCAGGGGCTGCTGAACGTTCGGTGGTGTTTCTTCTTGGCTCGTTTCTTTCGTTTATGGGCCCGTTGAAGTTCCTGTTTCACACTAACTTCTTCTTCCCGATCCCATCCTACATTCTGTCCCCATAACCTCCCTCCCATCAACAAATGTTGGCATTTGTTAACTCCGGAGCCTTTCAAAGCTGAGCCACAGTTCATGGCACCCGTTAGCTTATCCGCGTGAGGGTGAGGGTCGCTTCTTCCATCGCTGTTTTCCCCGAAGGACGATGCCTCTCATGCTATTGTGCCCGCGAACTTGATATGCTTGTAACTTGCTGTGGTTGTGTCTTGATCAGCTGTGACATGTGCTCACTGTGGGCCCAGGGACCTCAGAGCAGAGAGGCAGCATCGGAAGGAGGCGATGCCCGTGTCAGAGGGAGTTCCGTGTGACACACAGGAGGGGGCGGGGAGCGCACCTACCGCCCTGCCCTGTGACAGCCCCGCTGCCCGGCCTCTTCCTCAGGGCCTCTGGTAGAAGGTGGGGGGGTCCTTTCTCCCCATGGCACTTCCCAACCCCCTGCATCCTCCTCACAGAAGTAATCGGGGCCGGGGGGTCTGCCTCCTGCGCCATTTCCCCCGCTGGCTGCTGCCTCAGCTCGGGTTCCCAGAACACTCGTGTCCTCTTCACGATCACCTCCCAACCCCAGTCCCGGGGGGCCAGCTCTGCTCCCAGGGGGCCAGCTCTGTTTCCAGAGAGCCAGCTCTGCTCCCGGGGGGCCAGCTCTGCTCCCGGGGGGCCAGCTCTGTTTGGGGAACCACACAAAAACTGCTGCGTTTGAGGGCCAGGGGGTCAGGGGTCAGCGTGTTCACGTCATTCCCCCTCATACTGGGGGCCTTCACCATCTCTGAGTGAAATAGGAACCGGCAGGGCTCCTGCCCGGGTCAGGCAGGGCAGGCCGAGGCCACGGGCTCAGACGCCCAAGATATTAACATCCGTGGCCTGTACTGATGTTGATATACAGGCTCCCAGGAGCTCCCGAGACGGATCGATCAGACAGGGGCTCCTGACAGTTCCATTGCCACCCACTGTGTCTGGGACCCGAGGCACAGGTGCCGGCCTCACGTTCAGGGGAGCAGGTGGGAGCTGCGGCTCATGCACTGGGACATGGGAAACCCCGTTCCCATATAAAAACAACGGGCTCCCAGACACACTTATTTTAAAAATCCGCCCACTGCCTGTAGAAGTGGAGGCTGTCTGTGTGGCAGAAGGCGGGTGCCTGGGGCAGTGGGTTCCTGGGGCGGTGGGTCCCCAGGAGCAGGAAGGAGGAATTGGGGGTGCCCTGAGGGTCCCCCAGAGCTGGAGGCAGAGCCAGGATGTTGGCTTTAGCTCCTAGCCCTGGAGGCAGCGAGGGCTGGGAGCAGGGCTGCCTCAGTTAGGCATCCTGGGAGCCTCATCTGTGTGACCGTGGAGTGGAGAAGGGAATGAGATAGTCAACAACGCCC
>NW_005871396.1:825255-845645 GCF_000147115.1 Myotis lucifugus | reverse complement strand
GGCCCCCCCCCCCCCCCCCCCCCCCCGCCCAAGAGCCCTCCTCAACTCGAAACAGGATGTAAGCGGCTCCCAGCTCCAGCCGATTCTCAAATTGGAGTGTCGCGCGTTAAAATAGCCGCTTTGATAAAATCACCAAAGACAGCAGCTCAGCTTCAGAAAGAAACCAAGTGCATGGCTCCTTCACACACTCTCTGCCTCTGCCTTGCTTTGCTTGGTCTGAGGTTTCCTTCATGAGAAACAAAATGATATGGCAGCGTGTCCCACCGGCTCTCGGTGGCTCATTCTGGCGACGGCATCTGGCTTCCATCTCGGTGGGTCGCGCTGTTTCTGCTGGGAGTTCAGGCTTAGGGTCGGAGCTAGGGGCCAGCGGATGCATTTAGAGGCGGGATTGGAGAGGCCGAGGGCGGGGGGCTCCGCAGATTTCTTGGTCTGTTGTTCTAAGCATCATCTCCCGCATTCTGTTCGAAGACGTGGCTTTCCAGTTCTTTGCAGTAAGAAATAAAAAAAGGGAAGCTCATGTTTATGTTTGTATAAAAGTTCTGAACAATAAAACAACGTAATCTTCCTCAAGTGAACTTTCCCAGGGTGCGTTCCGTGGGTGCAAAGGGCGTCTTTGCTTGTGAAGAAGTTCATGTTCGGAAGGACAGGGCGTCGGGGAATTTGGAGACTGGCAGCGCTTCGGAAGTCTGAGGGGACAGGCGGGGGCGAGGAAACTGCTGCTCCCCATGTTCAGTCGCGGACAGGCAAGGGGTGGCCAGGAGCGGGCGTCCTGGCGGCTCAGTCCCAGCCCGTCCATTGCTCTCTCTGACTTGCTTGTTCGTCTTTGCATATTTGAACAAATCAAATTAATTCACTTTTATTTTTCTTCAGGAAAGAATTTCTGCCTCAAAGAACCACGAATTAACCTCCAGGTTTTAGCTGGTTCTGTTCTTCCCTGGAGCGGAAAGTTCGGGGACGTCCTGGCCCGGGACGGGGTTGCGCTAACCTAACGCGTCCCTTCCTCCCGCCTCCACCCTCCGCCCTCAATCCCAACGCTACTGGAGGGCGAGGCGGTGTAATTAGGCCTCTTCCTTACCCACTCAGGCCGTGTCCCTCCTGTGGCCCCCATCACACAGCCCGGAACTCCCAGCCGGAGCTGCTGAGGGCCGGCTGGACAGGCCTGGACTGGGGTGACCATGGGGGGGGGGGCTGCTGTTAGGCTGCAGGGGGACCGAGGACCTGGATGCCACCTGGGGTGGTCAGAGACCGTAGACAGCGCCCTGCGCCCGTCCCACGGGGCCGAGCTGGTCCTCAGAGCCTCTTCACCGCCCTCAGCAACAGGCCTGCCTTCCCAGGTCCACTGGCCCCCAGCCCCGTGGGGGCCTTCTGTGGCTCCGGTTCCCACGGGCCTTGAGCAACCCGCAGGGCACACTTTCCTCCCTGGCCCAGGAGGCCCCCGAATCTCAGGACTTCGGTTCTGGGGACCACACGGGAGGGGGCTCTTCGCTCTCTGGGTGGGCCCTGGGGGAGGCGGAGAAGCTGCCGAAGTGCCTGTCTCACCAGGGAGGTAGTGACCTCACCCAGGTAACGACATGACTGAAATGCCATTCCCACACACATGCAGTCACACTTCTGAAAAGACCCAGACTATAAAGTCAGTTACAGACCCGGGTCCAAATCCCACAAGGGCCACGAGACACCAGCTCACACGGGTTCCCAGAGAGGGCGTGTCCCAGCCTCAGGGTCAGGGTGTAGCCTGCACAGCCCTTACCCTCAGCTTCTCGCTTACATAGAAAGCATGTATGTATGTTAACAAACATGCACGTAACATGTTTCTATATGTTTTCTATGTGTATGCATTTCAGCAGCGTTGGGTTGATTTCCCACCACGTGCACCGAATGAGTGCACTCGCGCAGACTTCCCTTCGGCCCCATTTGAAGACACCCTGGCGTGGGGTCTTGCAGACACTAAGCAAGGAGATAAAACCTGTGTTCCCGGTCCTCAGGGGTTACCGTCTCAACCAGCATCACCCCAGTACGTTCCATAAAGTGGAGAAAAGGAGAGACAAAAGCCAGCTGGACCACTGGGACTGATGCACATGCCGGGCCATCAAGCCGTCCACCCCTCAGGCTCCCGCACCCGCGTTAGCGAGACGAAGGCTCTGCTCTTCCCCTTCAGCACATCCTCCCCGGGGGTCGAGCTGGGCAAGGTTTCGGGGCACAAAGTGCTTGTTGGCCGGAAGTGGTGATTCATGACCACGCATTAGAGCAAGTGGCTGATCAGCGTTTAATGTCCCTGGGGGAGCGGATCACAGTGACACCACTTTCTTCTGGGAGCTCAACACTCTCTCATGAAAATATGTTTCTGAGATGCCAAGTGTGAGGGGAGGTGGCAGGTTGTGAGGTGCAAAGGCTAAGATTCAGATGCAAATCTCACTCTTTCCTGACCCGTGACTTTGCCGAGCACTCGGTCCTCCTGGGCTTCAGCTCCGCCCCTGAACGTGGGGCTGACGCGCTGCCTCTCGGACTGAGCGTGGGGACTGACCGCCGTGTCCCCGGCCGCACAGACTGAGCGTGGGGACTGACCGCTGTGTCCCCAGCCGCACGGACTGAGCATGGGGACTGACTGCCGTGTCCCCGGCCACACGGACTGAGCGTGGGGACTGACTGCCGTGTCCCCGGCCGCACGGACTGAGTGTGGGGACTGACCGCTGTGTCCCCGGCCGCACGGACTGGGCGTGGGGACTGACCGCTGTGTCCCCGGCCGCACGGACTGAGCGTGGGGACTGACCGCTCTGTCCCCGGCCGCACGGACTGAGCGTGGGGACTGACTGCTGTGTCCCCGGCCGCACAGACTGGGCGTGGGGACTGACCGCTGTGTCCCCAGCTGCACGGGCTGAGTGTGGGGACTGACCGCTGTGTCCCCGGCCGCACGGACTGAGCGTGGGGACTGACCGCTGTGTCCCCGGCCGCACGGACTGAGCGTGGGGACTGACTGCTCTGTCCCTGGCCTCATAGACTGAGAGTGAGGACTGACTGCCGTGTCCCCGGCCGCACGACTGAGCCTGGGGACTGACCGCTGTGTCCCCGGCCGCAGGGACTGAGCATGGGGACTGACCACTGTGTTGCGTGTAGATCGTCTGCGAAGCATCTCACATCCGGCAATGATGTAAACTGCAGGCTGATTTCACAGAATTAGGCTCGTCTCGGAATCCTAACTAATAAGAGTGGCTTTGGAGTTATAAAATGTCTTGTTAACTGCTTATTCTTTTTGTATCATCTTCCGAATAAATCATGTTAAGTTGGTATGAAATTGTTCATATAGATTTATCTGCCCTTTAAGCTTTACTTGTTTAAAATGATAAAACAATACGTTGAGCAGTTTAACCACATTCACCATAAGCCGCACAGATTTAAATGCGCAATTGCCTCAGAGTCAGGAGCATGTATTTTAGTTTAAAAACATGTCGGTTTTCCTGAAACGAATCTAGAAATGCTTACATTAGCTGCTTCAGATTTGGGAAAACATTTTTCTCTTGTGTTGTGTCTGTGTTGTGAGAACACTAGCCTGTTACAGAATCCCCCCCCCCCCCATTTAGAAAGGCAGAAACATTAAAAACAAAGCAAAGTGGGACTTGACCTAGAAGTGCAGATTTCAATGCAGTCGCTATATTATAAATTGGGAAAATGGTGAAAAAGATGGTGAAAAAGGGAAATCTGTACTGGCTTGTAGTCAGAATTCTATGTTTAGAAAGACACGTGTCAAAATTAGTAACAACTGATTAAATATTAAAGAATTCTGGATGCAAAGCAATACCAATGTTATGCCTTTGACAATCCTTAGCGTTTTCCCACTCAAACCAGCATATTGAGTTCAAAGGCCCAAAGAGGTTACGTAATTTGCCTCGGGGTCACCCAGCTGGTTACTGACACGACTGACACCTGTTTATACCGAGATTCCTGGGAAGTAGTATGTCAGCCAGGATGACGGTGATGACGGTGATGATGACGACGTGAATAACTATAAATTACTGGGTTCACAATCCCTAATCACTGATCTTTGTTCAAGACTTTATCTTAACTCTTCACAGACACTGTGGAAGGTAGATGTCACCTCCCCATTTCTAGAGAACAGAGAGCTGGTGCTGCATGACCCTCACGGGGTTTGAACCAGGCCTATAACTGACTTGAGCATGGAGCGCTTTTCAGAATGATTCAGGTGCGTCGGGAATGGCATTTCAGCAATGTAATGTGATGAGTGTTTTTCCTTCCTGTGTGTTGCTAGGGTCACCACCGACACAAACAATCGTGTCCATGTTGCAGTAGGGAGTCTTGTACATTTCACTTTCACATGGTGCTCAACGGCTTCTAGAATCAAAGACCCTGCCAAAGATGAAAACAAGTGCGAGATCCAGACACGTCAAAAGAGGAATCTTAGATTCAGAAATGACATCCAGAAGATGAAAAGCGTAGTAATTTCACACAGAAGTGTCTGAAATAGAGCTCCTTCCGTGAAGTTCACCACTGAGCCAGTTGGTCTAGAACCTGCCCACAGGACACCTCGTCTTCCCACGTTTCTCCAATTTGTCCTTTTCTCCAGTTTTCTTTGGGCCTTGAATCCTCCATGGCCTCCCTCCTCCCCTGGCGTTCCTTTCGATATCATTCCCTCCCGCCTCACAGAGAAACGAGAGGCCGTTAGAATGACCTCATCTTCCTGCCACTCCATGGACGTACTTGCCTGCGTCCACACTTCCCTCTGTGCCCCCGGCAGGACGGAAGAGCTGTCCCTCCCTAGGGCTCCTCCCCAGCGTCGGTGACACAGCATGCTCTCCATCCGGACATTCTTTCCGTCGGGGCAGCACCAAACACCGGGGCCATTTTTAATTCCTGAGTCACTCCCTTCTGTGGCCACGCTTTCCTGGTTTCCTCCCGCGTGTCTGGAAGTGTCTACGGGGTCTTGATTTCCTCTGTCTCTCTCTGGATTACAGGTGCACCTCCAGGTACCATCTGACCTTCTCTTCACTTCCTCCTCCGACCCCTTGGCCTCCAAGACCGTCTGCACTGTCCTGATGAGTCTCCAATCTCCCATGTCCTGAGGCCTCTCACCTGAGAGTAAGACACAGATACCTGACCGCCGAGTGGACGTGCCCATTCGAGAACAGCCCACAGACTCCCTAAACCGGTAGGTCCCAAACTCCTCCTCTTCCAGTTTCCTTCTGGAAAAACAGCCTGGCTGGTGAGGCTCAGTAGTTGAGCGTTGATGTATGAACCAGGAGCTCACAGTTTGATTCTAGGTGAGGGCACAGGCCCCAGTTGTGGGCTCAATTCCCAGTGGGGGGCCTGCATGAGGTAGCTGATCAATGATTCACATCATTGATGATTTTCTCTCTCTGTTCCTCTCCCTTCCTTTCTGAAATCAATGAAAATATAAAGAAAAAAACAACAACAAACAAACACTAGAATCCAGTGCTTCATCCTCTCCACGTCCAACCATTTTACTTCTTTAATATCTATTGATTCTGCCTAATTCTTTTTCCCTTTTCACTACACTGGTCTAAATAACCATCATCTCTATTTGTTTTCTTGCAGATACAAGTGTTTAAAACATTTTTATTGTAAGAACATAACTTACATACTAAAAAGCATATAGGACCAAAATCTACAGCCAAACAAATTATCATAAAGGGGATGTATGTGTAGCCATAACCCAGTTCCATCCTGGCCCTGCTCAGTCACCAAGCCATTCATTTTCTGCGTATGTTGTCATTTCCCTCTCTCTCCCTGGGTTGTGCATATTTTTGGTTTTTCTAACTTCCTTGAGATAGATGCTTAGTCCCTGACCTTTTCAGTGGGTAAAAGTCGCTCCTCTCAGGAAACTAGACCACCTGCCCTGTAAGTAATGAACACATACATTTAGTCATTCACTGTCTAACTTAGTAACTGTGACACCCAACAGTCACCCAGTAATTACTACGGAGGCTCCGGGTGCTTAGGGACTGGCTCGCCTTTCCTCAGTTAACCCTTAGAATTTAGCCATTCGTTGTACACGTAGTTCGAGCCTATTTTTCTTTCTGTAGCTACAGGAAGTACACGAGTAAACAGGAACACTCAGTCTCCACCCTCCTCAAGTGTTAGAATTATTATCCCCATTTTCCAGATGAGGACATTGAGACATAACAAGGTTAAGTCAGTTCCCCGAGATCATAAACCAGGAAATGACAGGCCCCCCCGACTCTAAGCTAAGACCCGGGCTCTGGGCCACAGGCCGTGAACGCACGTGTCGTGTCCCAAAACAAGAAGAAAGCAGACCCAGACGCCCCCAATCGAATTGCCAAGAAGAGTGTTGAGTGGAGACTTCCTTATTCACCAGAGGGATTGCCGAAATGTTCGCCTCCGCATTGGAGACGTCAGTGGCTCATACTCACCCAGATTCCTGGGCGGCTTCTGGCAGAGGGAGCAAGGCTGTTACTGCTTAGATTTAGGGGCGGGGGGATGTGAGCCTCCCATAGAAGGTGAAGCGAAAACCCACCCTCTCTCTGGCCTTGTGGGAACCTCTTTCTCTCAGTCTTCACTCCTCGAAGCTTGTTTTTGCTCGATCAGCGAGGCCTGGCGTGACTGACAGGTGCTGTGGTTTGGGGCGGAGCCTCTGCGGAGAGTTCAGGTGCAGGGACAGACCTGGGATTCCACTCACACCTGCACTAGGATCGCAGTGAGGAGGCGGGAGCTGCCCCGTGTGGGGGCACCATGTCCCGAATCGAATCGCAGAAGCGTCCCTAACACCCCTCCCCCAGAACCCGCACAGAGCGCGTGCAGGCCGCCTGGTGAGTGGACGTGAGTCCTTTCATGTTTTATAGCAGGAAATTTATGCTGCGAAGACGACAGTTACCATTATGATTTTCTTGGATAACCTTAAAGCGTCCTCATTTGAAGCATTAAAATTTATGAACAGTGTTAATGGAAAGCTTTTTAGTCCAACTAAAGCAGTCGCTATCGCTTTAACCTCTCACCCCAGCTCCTCGAGGGGAACTGCGTCCTGACAAGCTTTTAGGAAGAGTGTTGTTCCATGTGGATGCCTTCTTCCGCCCCCCCCCGCCCTCCGTTCCCATCCCTTTCCCCGGATCTTCGTGCCCCGCCTGTGGCCACTGCTCCGCGAATGGCAGTGGGATGTGTTTTCCTGACCTAAGGGCAGAGGACCCGGACGTTCAGCTGGTAATTCAGCAAACGTTTCTCTCTCACAGAGTCCTCCCCCCCCCCGCCCCCCAGTTCCTGGCAGCTCCCCTCGCCCTGGCCTGCGGGGGGTGAGGGGGAGAGGACTCAACACTCTCCTCTGTTGAGGAGTTCACACCAGAGATCCCGCCCCAGGCCCCTGCGCTGTCACCTCCTGAGAAATCCCTCCAATTCCTGGGCCCGGATTCCTTGGCGGTGGGCGCCCGCTGAAGCCTCGCAGGTGCTTTTCCGTCCGCTTTGAAGGAGGAGGTGGGTGGGTGCGGGAGGAGGGGCGGCATTCCAGCAGCCAGAGGGGATCGGGATAATTCAGGCCACGATGCCCGCTCCCCCACCGTCGGGACACTGTGCCCAGGGTTGTGGGTCGGGTCTGTGGGGATCCTCTCGTGAAGACATGGTAGTTTTTCGGCCCTTCAGTGTGTCAGGGGTGGAGCGGGAAGTTTACCAAACGCCTGGTCTGTCCTGGCCAACGATGGGCTGAGGCCGGGTGTTTGTCGCCAAACACATGTTCCACTGCCCAGCTGCATATAAAACCTCCCTCGGGTCCCGCCCCTCCGGTCTCTAGGTGGTGGGAGAGGGGAGGGGAGGGGAGGGGAGGGTCTGGAAGGGGCTGGGAATGTAATCCGCACTTCCTCTCAGGCCACACCAGCCCCTTCTTCCCTCCCCTTCTCAAACCTCGGGGAGGCGGCTGCCTAGAGACAGGAGGGGCGGTGGCTGAGGGCGGCATCTTTCCAGCTCGGGGACAAGCCACACTGTGCCCGGCCCAGACTCCCTCCCGGCCGGACACGTCCTCATGGAGCCGGTGAGCTGAGGCATTTTGGGCAAATTCCTGCGGCGGCATTTCTGGCCAAAGGGTGTGAGCACTAGAGGGTACTTTTTGGTGAGAAATATCCAACTTCCTCCCCTCAGGAACAGGTGTGCGTGTCCGACGCTTGTAGGCGCCCAGGTCCCCCTGCCCTCAGGTGGGGGCGGCTCCTCGGGCAGCGAGATGCCTCCTCGGTCTGTGAGCCCGACAGCCAGCCTCCCGGTCTGTGAGCCCGACAACCAGCCTCCTCGGTCTGTGAGCCCGACAGCCAGCCTCCCGGTCTGTGGGCCCGACAGCCAGCCTCCCGGTCTGTGGGCCCGACAGCCAGCCTCCCGGTCTGTGAGCCCGACAACCAGCCTCCTCGGTCTGTGAGCCCGACAGCCAGCCTCCCGGTCTGTGGGCCCGACAGCCAGCCTCCCGGTCTGTGGGCCCGACAGCCAGCCTCCCACAGCGCGTTAAACGTGAGAGGAGGAGGGGACTGAACCGCTAGGGTCTCCTTCAACTCGAGGCCTCAGGGAGAGTGAAGTAGCCCAATAAGGACAACCAGCAGGACGCGGAGGCCATTCTGTGTGTGCCAAGCGTCAGGTGATGGCACAGGGCACAGGTCGCTGTGCGGGAGCTTGTCCGGGTTCCAGAAGTGAGAATTGTTCCCCAAGGTTAGTGGGGCTCAGGTTACTGCATCTCTACCGATCCCTGTTAGTCACTGGAGCCCGGGTCTCGGCGTGGACCATCGGCTGGGAGGAGGCCGGAGGCGCGGAGGAACAGGGGAGGCGAGCTTGGTCCCCAGGGTGGGGAACCTCGGGCCTTCGGGCGTAGAAGGCCCATGAGATGATGTGGTCTGGCTCTGCCAAGGCATTCGGGTGAGATAATTAAATGTTTGACCAGATGGAGCAGGCTCGTGTTTAACTTGATTACTTTGTGTGGCCGGCAAATGTGTTATAAATAATATCCAATGGCCGTTGGCGGAGAAAAGGTTCCCCATACCAATCCACAGCATGGAGCCCCACCCCTGTTTCTGCTGGTTTTTCTCAGCCGACCCCACCGGACTCCTTCCCGCCGGCTCCCTCTTTTATTTCAGGAAGAAGGAAGCTCCAGGCTGGACTCATCTCTCCGCTGTGGCTGGGAGAGCCGGCCATGGAGGGGCCTGTGGGTGCCAATGGGACCTGCAGCTCTGATGCCCCCTCCGCCGTCAGACTTCCCAATGTGCTCGAGTTTGTACCACCCACACGCCAGGGAGCACCAAGTCCACATTCTCCGTGGAGGCAGCACCGATTACCCCACGCGAGAGAGGCCGCAGGGGAATCTGATTCCATTCCCCGTGACCTTTGAGAAGCAGCACAGTCCTCCAGAAAGCCTGACCTTCCGCTTCCAAACCTTCCACCCTCTGCGGATTGTGCCCCAGTCAATGTTTTTCTTCGGGGACATTAGCATGACGCCTTGGTCTTGTCTGCTTGTGCAGGGGGAGTGGCGCCCGGAGGAAGAGGGAGCCCTCCCTCCAGGCACCGCCCCTCCCTGAGGGGGCAGCCCACTGGGGGGCTTGCAATGAGCAGGAAGCTGTGGAGGGTGAGCCATGGTTTAGAGTCCTTCTCCGGAGATGAGGCCTCAGATCTCCCGTCTGCTTGTTTGTTCCTTCTCGGCTGCTCCCCTTTGAAGCCAGGCCGCTCCTGCTTTGTGCAGACGCAGCTGTGATGTTGATCGTGGTGTATTTCAGACAAGAAAGGAACCGGGCAAAGACATGCTCACTGTTGTTCGTCATCCGTGCGGAAACTTAGGGCGAGGCAATCTTGTCTACACACCCATGGAGGGGCCCATGCTCTGGCGGGGTCCCCGTGCCCCCTGCAGGGGGTGGCCTGGGGGCTCCTTGTCTGTCCTTGCTCAGCCGCTCTGAGGACCCTGTAGCTTGGACTCTCTCGTCCGCCTTGTCTCCCATGCCCGTCGCCCCTGCCTTAGCTCAGAGCTTTATCCTCCTGTGTCTTAAGGATTGCAGTTGTCTCCTAATTCATTTGCTTTAGCCTCCGTGTCTCCCACCGATCTTCTCTGCATGCTGTGGCGGGGAAAGCCCTGGAATGTCAAGCAAACCTCAGCCCTCCCCAGGCAAACACACTCAACAGCGGGCATCGTGCCGCCAAGACCCGCAGCGAAGCCGTGCCGCCAAGAAGTCTTGTTGGAATGCCGCCGTGGGGAGCCCTCCCCGCTTGCAAGTAGATTTTCTCCTCATTTGTATCATTCATGGATTGTCAGGATCAATGGGGGCGTGCGCTGTTTCTGTCCAATCTTGCCGCTTTATACATGAGCCAACTAGTACCCAGGGAGGACGTGATTTCCCCCAAACCACCAGTAATGATGAGAACGGCTGCATGTATTGACTGTGGTCCTGCGTGCCTGGCTGTGTTAAAGACATCGCCCTGAATTATCTCCACGTCCCTGCTCCATTACAGGGAACTTGCGCACAGAGAGGTTCAGTGACCGGGTAAGCCATCACACAGATAGATGGTCCGCACAGGCCCAGACTCACTACTCCCTTCCCGTGGCCCGGGCCGCATACCACTTTATCATACCTGTGGGTGTGTCTTACTTATCCAACTTGGCGTGTAAGCTTCTGGGTTGTAGGTGGTTACTTCGGATCCGCAGTTGAGATGTTTAATAGCTATGTTGGTGCTTCCCTGTGAGCCACTGAGCCGCTGGCTGAGCCTGGGAGTCCCGGCATCTCTCTCTGCTCCTGTGCGAGAAGCTTACCCCAGTGGTCGGCAAACTCATCAGTCAACAGAGCCAAATATCAACAGTACAACGATTGAAATTTCTTTTGAGAGCCAAATTTTTTAAACTTAAACTATATAGGTAGGTACATCGTTATTAACTAACTTAATTAGGGTACTCCTAAGGCTTAGGAAGAGCCACACTCAAGGGGCCAAAGAGCAGCATGTGGCTCGCGAGCCGCAGTTTGCCGACCACGGGCTTACCCTATTATACGTGATTTTAGTCCCATCGCGTGTTTCTGCCTGTCTCTCACCATCTTCTCGCACAATGTCCTCCTTACTCATATGAGACACAGAAAAGCTGAGGGGAAGGTATGAGGATTTCCCCTATGCACCTTGCCCCCAGGCACGCAAACTTGCCATTGTCAACATCCGCCAGGGGCGTGGAGCGTTTGTTGCAACTCATGAGCCTCCATTGACACATCATAGTCACCGGAAGTCCAGGCTCTACATGAGGTTTTGTACGTTCTATGGGTTTGAACGAATGAGTAATGACATGTCTCCACCTTCATGGTATCATCCAGAGCAGTTCCTCTGCCCTGAGAGCCCTCTGTGCCACTACTCACCCCTCCTCCCCTCCCCCAACTCCTGGCAACCACGGAGTTTTCCCATTCCCAGAGCTCATACAGTTGGAATCATACAGTTGGTAGCCTGATGGGCTCCTTCCACCTACTCATATGCATTTACGTCTCCCTCATGTCTTTCCATGGCTCGGTAGCTCATTCCTTTTTAGTGTCAATTAATATTCTATTATCTGGATGGGACATAGTTGATCCGTTCTCCAAGGAAATCTTGGTTGTTTCCAAGTTTTGTCAGTTAAAAACAAATCTGCTACAAACATCTGTGTGCAGGTTTCCGTGGGGGTTGCATTGTTATCAGCTCCCATGTCTCCCTCGAGATGACCCACCTGTTAATTCATGATAAGAAAGCGTTCCTTATCATGACGATATCTGTGGTTGTTGCTTTAACAATCTTGTCTGCCAATGGCAACACCTAGGTCATCTGTGACTTTTCATACATTTCTTCTCTTCAATTTTGCTCAGTGTTCCTATTCTTCAGATACCTCGTGGCCTTTCACTGTGTTTGGGACATAACGTACATTGTAGAGAGTAGAGGTTCTGTTCTGTCTCTCTGAAGAGCGCTGACTCTTGTCCTCATGGCAGGTAACTGGTCTGGATTCAAATCCAAACTCTGTCTCCCCCGACGTGGCAGAAGCTGACATCTGCTCTGTTATCTCAACTCCCGCTGCTGACCTCTCACGGGGCTCACAGGGCTCTGTCACCCAGAGAGAAGAGCAGGTGTCCCCCCCTCCCGGTCCCTCCCTCCGAGGACCGCCCCCCCTCCTCACAGCTGCCCTGTCCTCTGTGCTGTCCCGTCTGGCCCCGGGCCCGGCCAGCAGGAAGGCGGGGGCTTTCTGCCACGTGAGCTGCGTGGACTGGGGAGGACCTTCCGGTAAAAAAACTCACAGATTTTGCTGTTGGTCTTGCCATCTTTCAAGGGTGGACTCTGCTCCAGTTCCCTTGGTTTTGGTCATCCTCCGGGCTTTAGTCTTTTTTTAAAAAAAACCTATTTTGTCTGTATTTTCTAATTCTTTTCTGCAGGAGGGTGGCCTCTCCTTACAGCTCCACCACCCTCCCCTTTCGTTAAACGTCGATAACTCAAAACGGTCCCATCATTCCATAGGACATGTTGGTAAAGGTCAGTTTTGAAAATGCGGTTGTTTTATTATTTGTCTGTGTAACCAGCAAAGGTCAAGGATGTTACAGTGAGAGGAGCAGCCGTACGATATGACCCACCCATATTTTTAAAAGTCGGTTATTAAACTGATAAACCCCACGATATGTAAAGTACTTGCTCGTGTAATCACTGAAAAAGGATCCAACGGAATTTTATAGGAAACCACGTGGGCTTTGCTGGGTGGGGGGTGGGGGGGTGAGGGGGTCGGAGTCAGAGGCAGAAGACTGGTCCTGGGAGCTCCAGGCCCACAGGCAGTCGGGGTGCCCTGAGGCAGGAGGTGAGCGGAGCTGCAGAGCCGGAGGGACCTGGTCTAGTTTTTTGCAAGAACATCCTTAGCTGCCGGGGTAGCACGTGCCCGGGCCTGGTCTAAGTGAAGAGCTCCAGGGAACAGCTACCAGCAAACCCCCAGGTGGCTAACCTCTGGGGCAGTGAATGGGAAGAGAGCGAGGTGGCTGTTGGAAGCAGGAGATGTGACTGGGGCACCGTTTGGAGCTCTTCATGAGGAATACGCCCTGCTCTACCTTAGACAGCAGCCGTGTGTCAGCGTCGGTGGGGAGGGGGAGGGGGGGAAGAAATAGTTGGAAATAGAGAGCCCTGTAGTCTTCAGGAGGCCCCCATTCCAGGGAAGCAAACCTGTGGACCGTGCAGGTGAGGGGAGGTCTCCAGCCACTCCCCCCGCCACCCCACACCCCCCAGCACCTGGAAGGCTGATGACTGTCCGCCAGGAGCAGGCGGCGTGTGGAGGAAGCGGGCGTGGGACCGGCAGCGAGAGCGGAGCCCGTCAGGGGAGAAATGAAAACCCCGACAGGCTGGCTCAGGAACCTTCCTAGAGCTCACACCCAGCTGCCATCAGGGCTCCGGCGAACGAGGAGTTGACGTCCGTACAAGATCCGCCATAGATGGGCGGGGAAGAAGGCGATAGATAGACAGATAGATGGATAGAGAGAGGCATGGAGAATCTAAATGCGAACACACGTGCGTCCATATGAAGCAGGAGCCAGGCTTCCGTTCCCTGTCAGGTAACGCGGTTCTCATTTCCTCTGCGGTTCATGTGTCTTGGTTTTGGGGCTGTTTTGTTGTTGTTGTTGTTTCCAAAGAAGCCTCTCCAAATGTTGTTACTGAATTAGACCTCAAAGGGGAATTATTTCAAAATGGTGGCTCTAGAATGAACAAGCCAGTGTGGCAGCTTCTTGTACAGACCACTGGCTGCAGAAACCACATCCCACGGCGGGCAGCAAGTCTTCATGGGAAGGGGTGCTACGGACATGGAGAACGGAGACATTTTTTAAGCAAATGCCTGTCAACTCGGTTTCAATGCCAAAACAATGTATTGGGTTTTGCTAGGAGCTTTGTCTCTGTGTGTGCTATAGTGAACTATTGTGATGGCTCTCAGGAGATTTAAACAGGGAAAATACCCAGGTTGCAGATTCAATCCCCTGTCAGGGCGTGTACAGGAGGCAGCCAATGGATGCTTCTCTCTCACATCAATGTTTCTCTCTCCCTCTCTCTGTCTCTTTCTCCCCCTCTCTGTCTCTCTCTCCCCCTTTTCCCTTTCTAGAATCAATAAAAAATACATCCTCCAGTAAGGATGTAATAAAAAAGGCAATAAACTCTGAAATCTCGGTACAAGAGAGAACAACTTCAAGAAGTAAGATATCCTAGACCAGTGATGGCGAACCTTTTGAGCTCGGCCTGTCAGCATTTTGAAAAACCCTAACTTAACTCTGGTGCCGTGTCACATATAGAAATTTTTTGATATTTGAAACCATAGTAAAATAAAGACTTATATGTTTGATATTTATTTTATATATTTAAATGCCATTTAACAAAGGAAAATCAACCAAAAAAATGAGTTCGCCTGTCACCTCTGACATGCGTGTCATAGGTTCGCCATCACTGTCCTATACGGTGATACAATGTAAATGCAAAAACAGATTCTAAGATCGGTGTCTTGGTAGGTGCCCACGACTTGGTATGTGCCCGCGACTTGGTGAGTTGCGTGTGTGGGTGGAAAGTTTTGCCTGAAATGAACGGCCTCTCGGCAGCCACACTGATGCAGGTCCCTCCGTCTAGTTGCTGAGGGAACGTCGCTGTCCTCTGGCTCAGGGGCCCTCGCGGCCTCCTGCTTCTCTGGGCACCACCCTCACACCAGCTGGGCTTTGCGGCTGGAACGCACCACCTTCTCCAGACCCGGTCTCCTCTGCTCTCCTGGAACTTCATGCAGTCGGTCTGAATTTCAGAATTTTTCAGTGTAGAGTAAAGTAAAAGTGGCCTGAAGAAGGCAAAGGTTATAAGAACTTTTCAACCGAATAATATATTCTAACGACGTTTTTTTCCGTGATGACATGCAGACAAGTGCACAGATCGACACCGGGTAGGTGAGTGCATTTCCACAAAGGGACTCCCTGTGCTTAGCCAGAGTCTGAGGGAAGCAAGACACCATGACCACCCTGACATGTCCCTGGGAAGCTGCCAATCCCCGTCATCACGCCAAAGGTCACCCCTGCCCTGTGCGTGACAACTGCAGGTCAGCTTGCCTGTCATGGAGCCTCAGGACGCAGTGGTGTCGCTCATGCTCTGACTTATTAGGGCCTCCTCCTGCTGCTGCATGCAGCGGTGGTGCGTTCTCACTGCTTCAGGCTTTATTCATGGACACAGAACCCTTCCGCTTGGTGGTGGCTACCTGGGCTGTATTGTAATTGTCAGCTGTCATCAATAATGCTGCTGGGACATTCCTGGAGAGGTTTATAGCTGCACAACAGTCTGCTCTCTATATGTCGCCAGTGGATGGCCCTCCGGGTCTCGGGGTGCATGTTGAGTCTCGGTGGGCACTGCTAGGCAGAGTCCCCGAGTTCTGTGCAGTGGTGCCCTCACAGCCACAGCGTCTGAGCGGCCCGCTGTCCCACACCCTTGCCGCCTCTTGCTATGTCACCCTCGGATTTCCGTTTTCCTCAGGAGGATGCAGTAGCCACCTGCTGCAGTGTTAGCCTGCGTGTCTTTGATGAAGAGACGGAGAGCATTTTGCATTTTTATCGCACAAGTAGACGCCCTGATTTGAGAAGCTTCTTAGCCTTTTTCTGTATTTGGGTGTCTGCATGTTTGTCACTGGCTTGTGAAATGTCTTTCTATAGCGGAGGTGCAGTGAGAGGGATGCGGTGTAACTGCAAACAAGGGCCTCCCAGAGCCGCATCCCGCCTCCCTGGCGGGTTCCCAGGGGGGCGTGTGGCTGCCACCGCTGGGGGTGTCCTTGGCAGGCCCAGCCCCGGAAGGAGGGAGGAGGGAGGGTCTTGAAGAAATGCCACCCTCTTGCCTCCGCGCTTGCCTTGAGCAATGGGAGGCCGCAGTGTCACCTGGTGCTGAGTTAAGAACGCCGGTCACAGCGATTCCACTGGGACCCTTGACCCTGACACCAGCCACTGGCCGGCACCGCCACCGAATGGGGAAGTGAAAGTCTCCCAGGTCCCACAGGAGCCGGAGTCCCCGAAGCTGAAGGACACTTGGCTGCCAACGCGCCTCAATGACAGTGTCCCCGACAGACGGCGGCATGGGGTTCCAGGAGAGCAGAGGAGACCGTCTGCAGAAGGAGGTGCGTTCCGGCTGCCAAGCCCAGCTGGTGTGAGGGTGGCGCCAGGAGAAGCCCGGAGGCCGCGAGGGACCCTGGGCCAGAGGACAGCGATGCTCAACCGACAACTCGGAAGGAGTCTGTTAGTGTGGCTGCCGAGAAGTCGTTCATTTCAGGCAAAACCCTTTCCAGCCCCATCCAGACCCTTCAGCGACTGGAAGCTCCGTCCTGTGTCCTCCGAGGCGCACGGACCCACCGCTGCTCAGGCCTCTCAGGAGAAAGCTGTGCCCTCTGTGTTCTGCCACGTGGCTCCCTGCCACGCCCCCGCCCCCTCCCCGTCTGCTCTCTGTCCCTGCGGTACCGGGGGAGGGCCTTTGCTCCTTCTCCTGAGAGTTCTCGAACGTTCCAGACAGCATTGCTTCACTGTCTTCTCCATTTTCCCTTTAGACTAGAAATAAAAACTATTTACTCTTGGAATAAACGTCTTTCATCAGAGAAAAAATTGTGAAATTGTGAAAGGCACCGTGACGATGCGCGGAGATGGAAGGTGAATTTATGGAGGACGGTTCTTGTTCGACAGCGCCCATCCTCTCCCCGTGTCCCTCTCCCCTCAGTAAGCCCTGGCCACCCGGGCTCATGACCCCGCCACTTCCTCCCGCGCAGGGAGTGCCCGTGTGTGGCCGCCGCGGCTTGGATGTTCCCTCTGCGGACGTCGTCCCGATCCCAAGGTGATTTGCAGACTTGCTGCGGGATTCACGCTGACCGCGGAGCACGCGGGCTCTCTGGGCAGTTCTTTCTTCAGCTTGAAACGATCGTTAAGCATTTATTCGTTCGATAGCCGAGAAGTATGTGTGAGACCTGCTGAGTCAGGCACCAGGCTGACCGTTCTGGGCAGTTCTTTCTTCGGCTTGAAACGATCGTTAAGCATTTATTCGTTCGATAGCCGAGAAGTATGCGTGAGACCTGCTGAGTCAGGCACCAGGCTGACGTCTGCGGACACGAGGGGGAAGCGTCTCAACCACTGCTGGGCGGGGGCTGGTAAGCAGCACCGTTAACCTTCACAAGATGCACCGCAGAAGGCGTTCAGGTAACGAAGCTGGGCCGATACCACTAATACTACATGACCACCATCACTACTACCATTACCACTAACACTACATGACATCCATCACTACTACGTCTGCTACTGTCACTACAATTTCTTCTGCTACTTGTGTGTCTATTACTATTCCCACTCCACCACTATTTCAGTCCTGCCATTGAGCAACCATATGACCTTTGACACATGACTTAACCTACCTTGGTTTTTCCCCATCCCCTGTAAAATTAGAACTAGATACAGATTTCTGTCTGCGAGGTGGCGATACACGTTACCAAAAACTAAAATGGCGAAGGGAATGCGTATACATGTATTTTAGGGAATGCTATTTTTTAAATTTTGCTTCTGGAAGAATTGATGTGTTAATATGTGTAATGAATCTCTAAGACAGTGGTTCCCAACATGGGGCACAGGCCCCACAGGGGGGCGATTTGATTTTTAAGGGGGGCAATTTGAGAATGAGTTATTAACAGTGAGTGTTTTGCACTTCTTATGGTTCTAGGGGCCTCATATGCAGCCTATAAATATGTATTGTGACATATATTTATGCATTTCAGTTCTCTATTATATGTTTTGAAACTATTTGCTACTTTTTTCATATCATTTCATATTATTATTATTATTTTTAACAATTTCTTAGTGATTTCTTCCTCAGTACTTCAACTATCCTTTCGTTCTTTTATTTTTCTCTTTCATGGATGCCATGTCCTTTGGAAGCTTGTTTAGACCAAGTTAAAGGCCTTTTAGGCTTCCTCCGCATGACCAGGAGTTCACTTTCTGAATAATAAGAATTCTATGTCACAGGTGGGCATCAGGGTTTTAGAGGTGCTTAGGTGGGGCACGGCCAAAAGCATGTCAGGAGCCACTGCTCAAAGAGGATGCACTAAATGTAGTTGGCTACCAAATCCTCTTTTTTTTTGGTGTTTCTCAGTATTAACCAATCCATTTCTCAGAAGTAACACATTTTGTTCCCCCCTTAGTACTGAACTGTGTAATCTCTTAAGAAATACTCTGAGGCTCTGTTGTGTCTTAAGATCTCCCAGTTCTAGGGTGACCGCCTACCCCTCTGTGTGAGAGAAGTTAATTGTTAATAGTGCTAGACTGGCAGGCCTGCAGGCCTCCATGTGGGGTTGAGAAGAGACAAACCAAAGAACTTAGATACTTACATGCACATGCACGGCCCATGGACACAGGGTGGTGAAGACCTGGGTTCTGGGGGGGGGGTAGGGGTTGGGAGAAGGGGGAGGAGGGGAAAGTGGGAGAGATGTGCAGTACTATCAACAACAGTGCTCTCTTGTTCTTTAAAACACCTCCACTTGGAACAATGTGTGGCCTGGACACAGCGCCTCATTCAGAGCCTCTATCTCTCACGGCGATGGCTTAGCAGTGGCGCGGCTGCCTGCAGAGGTTCTTGGTACAGACACTCACCGGACGATGCATGGTAGGAGCCGGTTCCCGGCACCACGTCCTCTCGGTGGATTGGCCCCGTGGCCTTTGTGGGGGTCTCTGTTTAGCTGGGGAACAATGAGCAGGGCTCTGTCTTATTAGCCGTGGGCAGGGCGGTAAGTACTCACCGAGATCTGCTGGGCACCTCAACCCGTGGGAGTTGTTACGACATAAAATAAATCTGCAGCCTGGCAGGCGTGGCTCAGTGGTTGCGTGTTGACCTATGAACCAGGAGGTCACGGTTCGATGCCTGGTCAGGGCACAGGCCCGGGTTGCAGGCTCTCTCTCTCCTTTCCTCTCTGAACATATATTTAAAATATATTTAAAAAATATATTTAAAAAAAATAAAAATATATTTTAAAAAATATATTTAAAAAAAACCATCTGAAGCATGCTCTTTGCCTTCAAGGTGTTCAAACCTAGAGCACTAGGGGTGGCATGTATTTGACAGAGCATTTTACAAAGTAATACATTTAAAAATTAACACAAACCCTCGTAACGATTAATAAGACAAGACAATCATATTTATTACCTCACTTTGGGGATTTTTTAAGCACACTCGGCAATGATCTGAATGTGAGCAAACAATGGGGTCCTGGCTGCTTGGTTCCTAAGCATCCGCATGTAATTTGTGACATTTATTTGACATTAGTTTCCCCATTTTCTCTCACTGTCCTCGTTCCCCTTGTTTCGCGATACAGTGATGTGACCCGGGGTCAGGGTGAGGGAAATGCGCCTGGAGCAAGAGGGAGTTGAATTTCTGGACGGGTTTCTGAGAACAGAAGCGGACGCAGAGCCAGAGAGCTGACTGTGATTTATAACAACCAGACTCGACTGAGAAAATAATAGGAAGGTTTTTGGGGTCCCGAGTGCAGTTGGGATTTCAATGTCAAGAACGAGGCGCAGGACAGCAGGCGTGGGCCCTTTACCCAGCGCCGTGAAGGGGGTACGGTCAAGTCAGGGTTCCGCCCAGGAAACAGGATTCAGAGGCCCCCGAAGCCTGGGTCCCCCCAGAGCCCAGAGCCTGCGCCTGATTCCCCGCCTCCCCCTGGGGTGGGGGCAGGGCCCACAGGCACTCGGGGGGTGCGACTCGGGGGCAGGACGGGTGCACCCCTCTCCGGGACTCTGGGGAGGAAGACGAATGATGGTCATTTAGAGAAACCCCAGGCTCCCAGGGGCCCTGGTCACCAACTGCCCATCCAGACAGCAATGAGCGATTCCCCAGGGAGCCCGCAGGCTGGGCCGGCGCCAGCCCCCCAAGCTCCGCCCGCCCAGGCCGGTGCCCAGGACGCACCTGCAGGTTCTGGGCGCCCCTCTCCCCAGGGAGGGGGAGGTGGGTCTGAGGAGCCCAGTGGCTGGAGCCGGGCAGGCCGGGCAGCAGGTCACACCGAGCAGCCTCAGCGGTGCCCAGTGCAGGTGACACGGTGGGTGGGTGGGGTGGTGGTGGTGGTGGGGGAGCTGTGAGGACAGGGACACAGGGACCTGCAGCCCTGCCCTGAGCCGAACCGCAGGTGAGCTCTGGGAGACAGGAGGGGAGGTGACAGGGCGAGCCGGGCAGGAGAGGGGCATGTGAGTTGACTAGTTACACAAGAGACACTTGTTCAACTGCAAGGGGCTGCATGTTGTTGAAATGACAACTTTAAATTAAAGTCCCCCTTTCCCCGCCCCCCTCCCCGAACTAAGTGCTTGAAACATGAAGCTCATCTGAGCTGTGGCTGCGGATACAGAGTCCACTGGCTGACATTCACCGAGGGGTTCAGGAGAGTTTCACACCGAGGGCAG
>NW_005871396.1:781914-824796 GCF_000147115.1 Myotis lucifugus | reverse complement strand
ACACTCTCAGCGGCCCGTCGGGGCGGTTGATGACACGGAATTCAGCCCCTGCGATGCCTGTTGAGGGCAGTACTACCAGGACCCACCCAGGTGACGGGCTGGGATAGGAGCCGGGGTGGCGGTGCGGGTAGTGATGGCCTTGAGGAGCCAGGCGGGGTTGCTAGTGAGTGTGGCTGTGAGAGGAAGGAGGGAGGCCAGTTATTTTCTTGTGACTGGAGTAGGATCAAGGGAAGCTTGTTTTTGTTTCCTGGGGACGTGAGACTGGAGCTGTTTGTAGAGAAAGAGAATAAAGATGCAATAAAGACAAAAGGAAGGGACCGAGTGAGACCCACACGCATGAGGGTTCGGTTCTACTGCAGAAAAGGCTCACCGGGCGTGTTCCTGTTCTTTGAACTGGAATTTGTGGACACTGAGAAGTAAGAAACCTCTGGCGAAGAAACAGTCAAAGGTGCACAGCGCTGCATAAGTGCAGGTTACGTGTGCAAAATGCGTTGTTTCCATTGAGCTGGTTTCAGGGTTTTTTTCTTACATTTCCTTTGGGGTTTTTGTTTGTTTTTAGTGAAACAAGGAAATAGTTCCACTCAAAGACCTTGGGAACTGAGGGGTGGGATTCCTCCTGCCTTTTCTTCATAAAAGTTTGGCAACAGCTCAGGTTCACCTTTTGAAATGTGTTATACAAAACTATGGCATATTTTTGTTCAGAACAAGGGTTTTATTTGTTTGTCTTAAAAATTCCTTTTCTCTTCCAGTGTTGGGATAAAGCCTGGGAGAAAATTCCAGTTGTATTTCTTATGATATTAAAAACACACACAGATACACTCTGGTGGTCTTCCTTTTGGTCGGGACAAAGCTGGTTTCCTCAGCCTTGGCTTGGCTTCCTGTGTCTCAGCTACTTCCTACCTCTGGCCCAGCTGTCACCCCAGACGTGGTGGGGCCACAGAGCCCAGCCCTGGCTGGCCACGTGGCATAGCTGCTGACTCTACACTCAGCACACAGAACAGCAAGGAGCTAAGAGTACCCTGGAGAGCTGAACTTCAAGCCTTCCTTCTGAAGTCATATTGTACCAACCGCCCCAGGCTGATGCAGAGACGTCTGTAAGAAAAGCTCTTTCCAGAGTCCCAAAGGGGAAGTTAGGGCATCGGGTGGTAGCAGGAGCCTCCCCTGCTCTCTGGGTACCATGTTTCTTGAAGCTCCTCCTTCTTTGACTCTGACTCTCTCCCTTCCCTCTCTATGTCCTTCTCACCACATTGCAGATTGTGAAAGTATCAATCTTTTCTTTTTCGTGTCTTATATCATTCTCTACTAGTGGAAGTTCCACTCTCCAGCTGAAAGGAAACCCCCTCTATTCTAGGAGAGAATGGTTTGATATGAATCTCCAGGTTCTTAATATGCTAATGGCGGAGACGAACTATTATGCCCTTTCTCTGTAAACAATATTTGGTTCTTGGGGTCATTGTCTTGCTGTAAAATTTTATTTTGCTGCCAGACGTTGAAAATCGGAAAAGATAAACAAATAGTAGAGATTGCCACTACTAGCTCTTAATCCATTCTTTCTCTCTTGCACGAGTAATAGAATTTTTAACCAGGTACGTTGTCACCTGGTCACATTTGCAAGACTCCTTTGCAGATCATTTTGGCTATTTGGCTAAGTCTCGACCAACAGACTGTAGAGTGATGTGTAAAACTTCCAGACGATGACTTTAAAGAAATGGATGGGATTTTCCTTTCTTTGCCTCTTCCATTCTGCTTCCTGGAATGGTGAGAGCCAACTTTGAATGTGGCTGAGCACAACACCTGAAGTAGGACAGAGAAACAAGCTAGAACAGCGGTTCTCAAGCTGTGGTCGCGACCCCTTTGGTGGTTGAACGACCCTTTCACAGGGGTCGCCTAAGACCATCGGAAAACACATATATAATTACATATTGGTTTTGTGATTAATCACTATGCTTTAATTATGTTCAATTTGTAACAATGAAATTGGGGGTCACCACAACATGAGGAACTGTATTAAAGGGTCGCGGCATTAGGAAGGTTGAGAACCACTGAGCTAGAAGGACCAGTGACTGTTATCCCACAATTGTGTGAGTGAGAAGTAAATATCCATCTCATTTAAGGCACTGCCATTTTCTACTATTGTGATAGCAGCTAAACCTATATCCTAACAAATAACTTCTAAAGTATTATGGCAATTGAATTAACACTTGGAGTGGGGGAAACGAGTTAAGTCGGCTCGCGTGAATTGCGCGTACTCCGCGGGAGCCGTCTTTAACTCGGTTCATATAGATTTGCGGTGGAGTGTGGGAAACGTGTAAACTCGGGCCGATTGTAACTGCGTATTACCAAATATTTGTTTGTAATCCACCCTTTTGGTGGATGGAACAAAACCAAAAGACAGAGCCATCTTATATTTTGGCGGGAAATTCACCCCACACCGGAGTGTTAAGATGGGGTCATGATAATTGAACTTTACAAAAGTTCTCAGAATACAGGTCATGCAGCCCAACTGAAGAAATGAGTTGTGAACCAAATGAAGTAAGTGAATAGAAGTGGAAATATCCTTGAAACTTCTCAGTTACTTGAAAGTTAAAGTGATGGTGTGTGCTCATTTAACTCGATAACCGGGAGGAGCCATGTTGTTCAGAAATCCTCTTTGTTACATTATTTTTACTGAGCATAAATTTGAATGACTGACTATACTTAGATTGCTTATTCTGGTTTACTAAGTAATAGAGAACCCACCTTGGGGATAATCAAACCAAAAAAGGGCCAATAGAAATAGAGGAAGCTTTTGCTCATAGGATGAAGGGGTAAGACTGTCTTTGATCATTAAGAGCCAAATATTAGGGTAGTGGTGGCCGTGTTCAGATGTTTATAAAAATAAATTAACCTCAGAGCACGTCAGTGAAAAGGTCAACGTAAAATCTTGCCACCTTGTATCTACTCACTTATGGATGGTGGGTGAAGAGTTAGATGTAAAGGATAATTCTTTATTTATTTGGAAATCGTATCTGCTTTGTAGGTCATGGTCACACAACAGTGGCAGGGGCTTCGTGGCTGCATCCCAAGGCTTCTCAGCTCGCCCGCTGAGAGGGGACGGGGTCCCTCCGATTGTGAGGAGGCTCTGTGGAGCTGCCTGCTCAGGAAGCTTTGCTGCCACACTGATGAGATGCTCACGGAGCTCCCAGGACCAATCCCGGGTCCTGCAGGACAGAGCTCGGTGCTGAGTCACCCCCCCTCCCCCCCACGCCTGGAGCTGGGAGAGCTGACCGTTTCCAAGGACGGGCGAGCTTGTCATCCTTGGCTATTTATGTCTCCTCCTGTGGTGACATGTGGAGTCCTAGCCCTGTCTCCCTCCCCGCCCTGAATTGCGTGATCGTCTTCCGTGGTGACTTTAACGTGCCCTGCTGTTGGTACAGGGGCAGGAACACGCTTCCACATCTCAGCCATTCCCATTCCAGACGCCCACCCTCAATATTAACTACACTTCAGCTGTAGGTTTTGATGTTATTGCAACAAGAATAGAAAAGTTGTGTGACTCACCCCACACTGACAGGAAGCAGCTCTCCAGGCACAGACTATGCTCTGTGTCTACTGGCTTCACTTTGTTGTAGGTGAAGCCCGACATTCTTCCCGTGGGTGGCGTGGCCCCGAATGACTGTCCTTCCTCTGTCGCCCTCTGCTTCGCTTCCCCTTCCCTCGGCCTCACGGACCACCTGCCCATTCCCCAATGCCTTCCATTCTGCCCGCTGCTCCAGCGTCCCACCCACCCGTCTCCCTGCAGCTCCTCCCAGGCCCATCCTGGGCTCCCTCCACCCAGGTGGACACGCTGCTATTCATCTTCTCAGCACCCTCTGCTCTGTCCTTGCATTTTAACAGTAACTGATTACCTCAATGATTGGCTCGATTTCTTTGCCTCCCCTAGACTGCACGTTCAGGAATGCAGTGTTTTTCTACACGTCTCTGTTGCTTAGTGATGAGGTGGTGGATGGTTATGAATGAGCGAGTGAATGTCCACCACAACTCGGACTTCCTGTGGACTTCCCCTGGCTCTGTGATGTGCTGGGCATCACTGGGAATTCAAGTTTATGGTCTCCGTGCCCAAGGACCACACCTTCTTGTAATTGTCGAGGCAGGCTCTTACCTGGACTCCACGGACTTCTGGTTTTGGTGTTTATCTGTTGGGAGGGCATTCTGGTGGCCCAGGTATGGGTGACGAGGGTTGAGAACGCCCTCAGCAGCTGGCACGTACGAGAGGGAAGCTGCCGATGTTTAAGAATGATATGCTTTGTGAACTGATTTGTTAAACGAGGAGAGGCCACGGGCAGGAGAGAATAAGGCAGCGGGAAGAGAGGGGATCAGGAAGAGAGGGGCAATGGATTCAGGAAGGGAAACAAGATGAGGGACGAGGTGGAGAAGCAACAGAAAACCCGAGCAGGAAGGAAACACAAAAGCAAAGCCTTTCAGGCAGGAATCGGAGGCAACAGCATGCAGACATGCAGGCAAGTCCAGCTGCCGCCGAGACCTTCGGGATGGGGCGCTGGAGCCGAGTGGGTGTCAGACTGGAGAAATAAGGAGGGGGGCCAGGGAGGCGGGGGCCAGGAAGACGCAGGTCACCCGCTGGGATTTCATCGTGACCAGGCCCTCCCAGCGCAGAGCATGTGGAGCTGGGTGAGGCTGTGCCCTGTCCGGGGGTGATGTCCATGGGGTGTGACTGGAGAAGGTAGAGGGAGGGGGAGGTGAGTCTGGTGAAGACCTGCCCAGGGTCTGGAGACCTCCCCGCGTTCCAGGCAGAGCAATGGGCCGGTGCAGAAGGCGCAGGAGCTGGGACGTGAGTGTGAAGTGGAGAAACACGTGCCCGAGGGGCAGGGGCCGGACGGAGCCCAGAGCACTCCGTGGTCTGATCAGAGAGGCTTTTGTCCCGACCCTGAAGGAGAGGGACACCCTGGCCCAGGCCCGTGGGAAAGCGTTGGCACTGAGCTTCCCAGGTTAGCACGGGGGCCGTGTGCCTGCCTTCACAGGGGGGTGGAGGCCGGGAGGGCACACGGGCAGGCCTGCCCTGCCGAGGGCTGGGGGCCAAAGTCACACGAGGTAGGGGAGCCGTGGGAGACATCACATTCCGTGTCCCTGACTGGGGACCGGAAATGCTGGGGCTGAAGAGTAATGAAACGGTCGTTTATGCCCAGGCACGCGGGGCCGGAGCAGAAATGTGTACTGATGGGCGAGGAGGAAGTCCCTTCAGGGCGGCCACCTGGGGATGCTTCGCTCTGGAAAAGTTCTCCGAGAAAATGAAGAAGAAGAAAGAATAGATTAGAAAAGTGATGGCGAACCTATGACACGCGTATCAGAGGTGACATGCGAACTCATCTTTTTGGTTGATTTTCTTTGTTAAATGGCATTTAAATATATAAAATAAATATCAAAAATATAAGTCTTTGTTTTACTATGGTTGCAAATATCAAAAAATTTCTATATGTGACATGGCACCAGAGTTAAGTTAGGGTTTTTCAAAATGCTGACACGCCGAGCTCAAAAGGTTCGCCATCACTGTACTAGAGCAACACTGAAGAGAAGCAAGAGGAAAGAAAGGAGGGAAGAGCACAGGGAAAGGAGCAGGAAAAGGAAAGGATCAGCCCCTGACCGGGCTGTGACGCGGGGAGCACAGGGCAGCCGGGTGCTGAGTCCGCTTCCCGGCTGAGAAACGGTGCCTGAGTGAGGCCCGCAGCCCGTGGCAGGACCGGCACAGGCGGGTGGTGAGGGTGCAAAGACCCACCCAGGCGGCCAGGGTCTGAACATCTTTGTGGCAAAGACGTCCGAGATCTCTGAGGAAGGCCCGTGAGGGAAAAGGTGATTTACAGGTGGTTCCTGGCTTTTACGAACAAATCACACTTGCATGCACGAGGGCTTGAAATGGCTCCCAGTCTTGGATGCCGCCTCCCGCCTACATCCCAAGGGAGCTTTCAACACGCCAGGACGGCAATCGGGTTACGCACAGACGCGGCAACCTTTTTTTTTTTTTACGCGTTTTAATCTGAATGGTGAAAATTGACATTTCATCTTGCAACAGCAAGTGCGCTTCAGACCTGCTGAATAAATACAAACCCAGCGCCCCATCTCCCGGCGGGAGGCCTGTCCCGGAGTCCCTCCGGGCTGCGCTGGGGGTAGACGTTGTAAGGCCGTCGGAGAAAACAGTCTTTGAAAGCGAAGGAACTTGTAGCACTAAATATTTCAGTGGTGATTTATGAACAATGTTAAGAAATATTGCTTTCCTTTAATAATAAAAAAAGCCCTGGCACTTGGTTAAATGATGAGGATTTATGTGCTAAAAGGTTTTGCCTGGCAGCTCCTGAGTAATAGACTCATAAATATTTCCTTTTTTAAATCTAAAAGTCAAAACGAATCAGAAAAAAGGCGCCGGATTAAAGGAACCCAGTCAGAGAGAGAGAGAGAAGACAGACTTGGGTTACTCGGCTCACAGGCTGTGAGCAGCTGCACCTCCTGCCTCGGCCAAGGCGGGCAGAGTTGACCTCAAAGTCCTCTCTCTCTCCCTCTCTCCCTCTCTCCCTCTCTCCCTCTCTCCCTCTCTCCCTCTCTCCCTCTCTCTCTCTCTCTCTCTCTCTCTCATACACATGTGCATTCACACACAGACAGAAAACATGGACATTTTGAGAAGTCGCTGAGTTGGGTTTGCTGTAAGCCTGCTCCCGGACCCTTTCCCGCTCTTGGCTGCTCTATAGCATCCGATGCTCCGCTAGCGTCTCCGGCATGTGAGCGCTTAACTGGAAATCGATGTGTAATGTGTGCGCTCCGCATAGAGAGAGTGAACAAGCAGTGGTCACGACCTGCTTGAGGAAGAAACAAAAAATGAGGCCGGAAGCAGAAGGCTGGCCGGCGTGGTCCTTGGGCAGCAGGCTGGCTCCCAGCGGCCTGGCGCTCTCCTGCCTCGGGGTTCGGGGTTCGCTGCAGCCCAGATGCTGAGCCCCGACTTCCCTTCCGCTTCTGTGGCAATGGATGTTGTTGTTATGGATGTTGCTGCTGGAGACGGCCCGGGCAGGGGGAGGGGGGAGGGGGGGCTGCCGAGGACGAAGGGGACAGAAAAGTTGGCCGCACAGAGGCAGTGCCAGGGACAGAGGCGCTCGCCAGGCGCGCGGGGAGGGGGAGTTGCTCCGGCCGCACAGAGCAGCTCCTGTTCCCATAGAAACCGGCTGCAGCTGAATGAGGAGCTTGACTTCCCACAGCCCCTTCCTCTTTCTCTTTTCATCTCTGTTGGAGATGCATTGTCTGCTGCCTATTTTTGTTTTAATGAAAATAAAGACCGAAGAAGAGAATGCCCCCACCTCCCGGCAGTCCCCCCTCCCCCCATGACATATATTCCAGGGGCTTGGAAACTGCCTGGGCCTCCCCTCCTGAGACCCTGGCCTTTGCTCCAGGCCCTGGGCTGACAGGCCACCAGGAGCTGAGCCCTGACATCCTGGCTAATTTGAATACCAATGCGCTCTGGGCCGGCTTCCAGGGACCAGGAGGGAGGCGGGCAGGGCCCAGATGCCCAAACTTGAAGAGTGGTTTCTGGGGAGGCAGGGTGCGTTCTCCACAATTATGCGCTTCCTTCCTTCTCTGACTCCCAGGCCCGTCTCTGCTGGGTGCTTGGCAAGTAGCTTTCTGTTCCCCGAGAATGACTGCCTGGGTGCAGGGGAAACGGGCAATTAACAAGGAACTGAAGGCCTGGGTGGACCCTCACTGTCTCCCAGGCCCATCTCATTAGGGTGGTGCGGAGGGAGGGGGCTGGGGCTTTTGTTGCTGTGTTAAAGAGTTTAACATTATGAACAGGATGTTTTTACGAAGAAAAAAGACTGGCAACCTTTGTGCCAATGGAGCAAAGCTGCCCTCTATAAACACGCTCACTCCGGGAAGGGAATGTCCTGCAGGCTCCGCGAAAGGACCTGCGTGGAAAGATGAGCGGCGAGGTTCCTGGGAGCTAAGCACAAAGGGAGAACGTACAGTGAGGACAAACTAAGTCACATGGGTGGGTTTTTATTTCTCTGCTGATCATAAAAAAGTGGCTTCAGCAAGTTTTGAACACATTTCTGGAGAGAAAGAGAAAACGAACAGAAAACACTAGCTCTTTGATGAAATCGCTTCTGAGTGGCCGTTGGGATGCGTAGGCCCGGGGTGTGTGACTTGCCCAAGATCACACAGTCGCATTATTTCACAGGCGAGACTTCACCTGACGGGGTGTTTACGGCTTTTCCGCGGGTGATTACACATACAAGAGAACTTTTGGGTTCACGTTGATGAGGGTAACCTTACACGCTCTCCCCCATTTCTCCACATGGCTATTCATGCACCCCCAAATCTGCCGTAATTGTCACCCTTCTCTTATGAGCGCATGCCAGCCTTGGCTTGACCCCGTCCACGTCGTAAGTACAAAGTCGACACCATAAATGCAAAACCACGACTAAGCCGTTCTCCCTTCGACACCCGGGCATGCGGTGTGGCGCACCGAACGTTCATGTTTGGAAAGGTTTTCTACCGCAGCTGGGGACTCGTGGCTCTGCGGGTGGCATGCAAATTGCTTCCCTCGGCACGCAGGCAATCCAATGTGACTTAGGAAACATTTCTTAGAAACATCCAAATGTGCTGAAGGTTGTCACATTCAGTGCATGATTTGGCAAGTTGTGTGTTTTTTCCTGTAAAACGTCATTTTCAAGGCATCTAGCGCTCAGGAAAGACCCTTACGTGCTGGAGCTGAGTCAAGTCTTCCCCGGGGTTAGACCTCCGTGGGCTCAAAGCCATCACCACTGGCCTCACTGAGGGCGCTGCCCAAAGAGGGCGCCACGGCCAGTGGTCAGGCCCTCGCTTCACATCAGTGAGATTGTGAGGGGGACACGAGTGGTTACTGTTGACTCCTGCCCACGCAGGATGGCAGTGGACTCCAGCCAGCCCCCGGGCAGAGCGAGTGCTGTTTCACCCCATCCTGCTTCCTTGGGGTTCGCCTGTCTGAGCCACAGAACCGTTCAATGGCCTCAGATCTACTTGGGATTCAATACATCTAGACCAGCCGTGGGCAAACTACGGCCCGCGGGCTGGATCCGGCCCGTTTGAAATGAATAAAACTAAAAAAAAAAAAAGACCGTACCCTTTTATGTAATGATGTTTACTTTGAATTTATATTAGTTCACACAAACACTCCAACCATGCTTTTGTTCCGGCCCTCCGGTCCAGTTTAAGAACCCATTGTGGCCCTCGAGTCAAAAAGTTTGCCCACCCCTGATCTAGACTCTTAGTCATGGCTGTCCATTCACCAAGAAAGAAAGGCCTGTGCCTCCGTCTAGCTTTTGTGTGCTGATATCTTCTCATATAAAAATGGTAGTTTAGTAACAAGATCTATGCCATGAATTTTGCAAATAGAAGTTTTCATGATGCGCGTCTTACTGCTGTATCATCCTGCTTACGGAATGGAAGCTGAGAGTTCAGGATCCTTTGAAAAAAGTAGATAATGTCTTGGGGTCTATCGTTTAACGGAGCAGCTGCTACCTCCCTGGAGGATTCTCAGTATTGTGTCTATTTTTAAGTCTACAAAGTAGAAAATCACCAACTGGAATAATCAAACTTGTAAAACTCTATTTATTCAACTAATAATCACTGTGAGTGGGAACAAAAGGAAATAGCATGCTCCTACTACCCTCCAGAGACCTCAGGCCAACTGGAGACAGACATGTAATAACAATAATACAAATATCACAGATTCTAAACTTTAATGCAATTATGAGGCCTTCTAAACTCCATGTAGTTTTTCTGTAGACGTAAGATGCTCTTGAAGCAAGAAAGCGTGAGAATGAACTCTACACCCAATGGAGGAGGTGACATTGGACGTAACCAATGGAAGACGATGAGTTGATTAGTTCACTTGGTAGAGAAGGTGGGGCGAGCTTTCCAAGGAGAAGGAGCAAGTGGGGACAGGGTGGGGGGCATGGCCTTTTCCCAGAAGTCCCGGCACTCTGGGGAGAGTGGGCCGCATCTAGGGTGTGTTTGGTGGGTCTGGGCTGATGAGAAACCTTTACCCTTACATGTATGTCTGCAGTCTGGATGCTAGTGAGGATGTGGAATGATCAGATGGCCATTGCAGGACTATGTCAGTGGCTGCAGAATGGTAGGGGTCAGAGGAAAACAGTGTTGAGTCTGAAAGGCTGTGGCATGGGTGCCCTGTCATTGCCATAGCAACACCAGGAACCATGGTACATGGTACCAAACAGACTGCATGAGCTCGGAGTCTCAGTCTGGCCGCCTGCCCCCTCCAGCCCACTACATGTTCCCACCCACGAGCAGGGTCCTCTACACGCCTGGAATCCCCGTGGCTCCGTCCGGACTGGAAGAGTGACATCCAGACCTTCTTCTGAAGTCATGTGTGTTTACATGAAGCCCAGGATTCCCCAGACCCTCTGCCCTGCTCACTTACCTGCTGTGCCCCGGGACCTTGTCCACTCGCATCAAAGCCTGAGCCTGGGTTAGTGGCCCACACCAAGTCTTTCCCGCTGCACAGCGGCCACTCCGCCCCGCCGGGCCCTCCTTCCCACCCCCACCTCCACCCCCACACGAAGCTATGATGTCACCTTTGAACTCCGTTTTGCTTTATTTGGATTTTCAAGATGTTGGGGTTGGTCTGTCGTGTTGAACAATCACAAAACGCCATGGCCCTTAGCTGAGAGGCCAGGCATGGCCCCTCCCACGCTGCGTGGACAGTCGGGTTCCCATGCACCTGCCGGCACACAGGACTATTAGAAAAGGAGCCACTCACCTCACCGCACCGCGCCTTTCAGCAGCCGGCCAGCCAGGTCCCTCCGCTGTCCCCAGGGCGCCGATGGGACCATGCAGGGGGCTGTGTGCGCTCAGAGAAGGTGGGGAGGCCTGGAAAAGGACGGATCGGGAATGTCACATTTGGGGACTTGCCTCATCTAAAACGCTCACCATTTGGGGTGGTTTACTGTAGATTTCCACGTCACTGGTGACTGGATTAAAACAACAACAAAAGGGCATAACATCCGGCCTGACTGGCCCCAATCGGCTGTGTGAGTCTGTGCCGGAAAGCCACCTGCGTACCTTTCTCACTGCGCCCTCTCTGCCTGCATGTTCCGTGCTCAGGAGGCCACACACTTAACCCGTAAGACCCATAAGGCATGGAAATGCTGCAAGTCCCTGCCATAGAGGAGCACCATGGCTCTGGGCCCGAGAGGAAATGCCCGGTTCACGTGGCAGTGAGAGAGGAGCGATAGAGCCTTCAGTGTGGAGATAGCGTAACTGACTCACTGTTTCTGGGGGGCGGGCCCAGGGCTTGGTGGAGGCTTCCGGGGGTCCCTGCTCTTCTTTCTGCCCCTCCCCCGCCTCTGACTCCGCACCAGGCCCGCCCCCCCCCCCCCTCCCAGCCCTTTCTCTGTCCACGGTCTGATCCAGGGATGATGTTGCCGTGAGAACAAACTGCGGGGAAAAGGTAAAATGATAAAACAGGCAACTGGGGGTGAGGCAGAGAGGGGGCAACACTTACTTACAGAGTCACCGGGTACGTGTTACCCAAATTATCCCCAAATAATACAGATATAAAAGCATGGATCTTTTTCTTATTCCTAAATTGTGTTCTTAGGAAACGCCTGTAGAAATGACTGAGCGAGAGTGTATGGTTGGCTCCCGGAAAGTGATTTTTAAGAGTTAAAGCTACTTCTGAAATAGAAACATTTTGCTTACGGGATTGATCAAACGTCACAGTGCCATTTAGAGATCCGTTTTACACAAATTCCAGCTGCAATAAAGAGAAGCCTTCCCGGCGTGGGGCCCGATTCCTGAACCAGACGACGTGTGTGTTTTAGCTCAGTTCCCTGGACTTGGCGTCCGCGGGGCCTGCAGCTGTGAGCGCTGAGAGCTGGCATTTCAGGCTCAGGACTGTGGGCAGACCTGCCCCCCTCACCCCTGCTCCTTCCCAATTCTGCGTCCACTGATGCTGGTGGCTTGACGTTGGCCAAGGCGTTTACAGCACAGGCATCGGCAGACTCTACACATCGGGGCTCTATTCCCCGCGAGAGCCCACGGCTGCGCCTCGCTGCCTCCTTGCTCCCAGCGGAGTTGGGGGCGCTTTGCGATGGAGAACTCTGTGCTGGTCCGGTTCCGTGGGACGATTCGCTTTTCGTCCTTAGTTGCCACTAAGTCTGTGCCATCGACTCCGGACAGTCCCCGAGTCTCCCAGCCTCCAGGCCGGGTGTGACGGGCTGAGGGGCCGGGAGGGGCAGGCACGTGCTCTCTCCCGGGGGCTCTGTCCCCTCCCTGTCGTCGGGACTATGTCATTCCACCCAGGTCCTCACTCCCGGCTGCTAGAAATAGCCACCATGTGGCCGCGGGGCCTGCCCGGGGGAGGACTGCCAGGAGGAATGGAACGCTGTGCCCCGCAGTCACGTCCCCGGGGAAGGCAGGACTGAGGGACAGGCCGAGCCACTCTCCCTGCTGCAGGGAAGCCCCTGGTATCGGTTACCTCTCTCACATTGTGTTTTCCCCAAACCCGCCTCTCCCTCAGCTTACAGTGGACACCTTGCCCACCTTCTAGTGTCCCTTTCCTGGGGCGAAGTAAAAAGTAAATAGAAGGACAGAGAATGTGGGAATAACATTTTAAAAAGATATGTCCTTATTAATTTCAGGGAGAGGAGAGAGAGGTGGACACATCAATGATGAGAGAGAATCACTGATTGGCTGCCTCCTGCCCTCCCCCTGGGGATCGAGCCTGCAACCCGGGCCTGTGCCCTGACCAGGAATCGAACTGTGACCTCCTGGTTCATAGGAGGATGTTCAGCCACGGAGCCACGCCGGCCGGGCTGGGAATAACATCTTTACGTAGCACTGCTTCCAAATGATCCAGAAGAAAAATCACCAGAATCACATTTTCAGAGCCATCTGCGTGTGATGATGGGAAATTAGAGGGCCGTCTACCTGTGTGTGTTTTTAAGTAGCTTATTTACAGGGTTAGTTTTGGCATTTCAGTGAAAGAGTGGCCCAGGTTTGACGGTGTCACTGTGAGAGGTTTCCTGTGCGCTGCATGTAAACGCCCCTGGGGCTTGGGAAGGGGATCCACGGGGCCAGCCTCTCGCAAACGCATCACTCATTAGCCACCGCGCCTGCCATGCTGCCGGCTCCTTCCCTCCACGCGCCACCATCCCCTGCGACTCGGGCAAGGGCGACATGCTGCCGCGTGGAGTAATGTTCTATTTTGTACCTTTGGTCTTCTTCCTGGCTCCGTGATTTGTCTTCTGTCCAACAGTTCTGGCCAACGGGGCGCTGCTTTCTCTCTCTACAGCTCAGGGTGTAAGGATTTTCAAACACTTTTTTTGGTTTTGTTTTGGTTCCTTTGGGGGAGGTGTGTGTGGAGGGGACCCGGGAGAAGGAGTTTAAGAAAAAATAACCCGGGTTAAGGATGTGGACTTCATCGATGTGCAACTTTACCCAAACAATGTGCTTCCTTCCTGTTGGGTGATAGTTTTGAAGCGTTTGCTCTTCAGGTCCTGCATCTCGGTGCAAGTCATTTATTTCCATTTATTTTCAACTTTACTGCCACACTTTAGTTTTTCTGCACTATTTTGACAGAAAATTGGCATCCTCAGCTTGTCAACCGTGTAGGGAAACTTTTAAGTCCTTGTCATTTTTCAATGTCAGTCTTATAATTTGGTAATTATTGTCTAAAAATAGTCCTGGGTGTCTCAGTCCCCGCTCTGGGCTCTCTGGGCTCTGCAGGAGAATGTGCACATGATGACAAAGCCTGTGATAATATCCCGGGCGGCCCTGGTTTCTCCCATGGCAACATACCTGAGCCATGATTGTGCTTTTATAACCTGTGTCTCAATAGACCGCATGACAGTCCTGGCTTGGTTCTGGTTGAGCCATCTTAACCTTGAATGGTCAAGTCCTTCCCAGCCAGGCCTGGTGGACAGAGCCCCCTGCTGGAGGGTCTGGGGACCAGGTTCCCAGGGGAAACAGGAGGGTCCCTCCCAAGAGCTGGGAGACCAGGAGGTCGGAACATAAACCCACGCTGGGAAGGAACCCATGGGCTGCCGTTGAGCGACAGCAGGAATCAATATCATCGCAAAGGGTTTTTTTCAATAGCATTTTATTTCCATTTGAAAGATCGGATAATAAAGACAGAGACTTTGACTTACTTAAATCTCTATAGCTTCTCAGATTAGTAATTCCTGAGAAATGATTCTTTAGGCTGCTGGTACCCCCGCAGGAAGAAAAGGCGTCCCATCCTTAAGTAAGCTTAGAAAATGGCGGACTAAGTACAATAAAACATGACCATTTTAAAAATTAAACAATAAATGGCTACAGAATAGATTACATGTACAATTCACTTAAAAATGCGACCCTTTGCAGCAGAACTTTTCAGGGTCTTTAATGTGAAAAGAACATTTCAAACAAAACACAGTTTTCCCGAAACTCGTCGGATCATGGACCTTGATTTTGTGGCACACGTGTTAATCATGTATTAATATTTTTGCAAGTATTTCACAGAACATCAGTGTAGGAAATCCATTAGTGTTTCTTTGTTCTTCTATGAGTTCTTTTGACCAATATTTCACTTTAGTTTTACTCTAATTTTACCATTAAACTGGAGGCTATTTCTTATCAGTATTTACTATTGTTGTTTTAATACTGAGGGACACAGTGCTTTGCATTAAGATGGTCAGTAATATTTTATATTCATCTTGGACCTATATCTATTCAGTGTTTATAGTAGCCTGATCAATATCTTCATTTAGACTTAAGTTCATTTAAATTTTGTAAAGACTATTTTTCCTTAGTGTTTATGGAATGCTTTGTTCTACAATTTTGCAGTTTTGAAAATAAGACCAGAATTGTTTGCATTTTAGATTTATAAGCAAATGAGATATTGATTCTGTAAGGAAAAAAGTGCAATGGTCTCATACAGGTATTATGGGACCAAACCATTCTCGTAAAATTAAATTGTTTGAAAAGGAAGGCATTTTATTTTTATTGCTATTTCCATAGTAATATTTTAAGGGCTTCCTCTTAAATTAATATTTAAAAACGTTTTTATAGGCTCTTATACAGATAGATTTCACTTAGCAAGTGTGCCTGAGCAACGGGGAGATTTACTAGGAAACATGACATCTCGCGAGAAGGCTCTAACTTTGCAGGATTTCGAATTTGAAATATTTGCAAGCTCTAATAGTTTAGGTTACAGTTTAATAAAAGAGTGTCCTTGTCTAACCTTGTCTAATTCTGATTTTCCGCAGTCACTGTATCGCCTACGTCTTAGGCCCTAAGACACTAAATCCCAACTCACAGTCTTGGTCCAAAGCCCAAGGCCCCTCCTCCAATCGGCTTCCAGGGAGAGGCCCGAGTCCCAGGGACAGGGTCCGTGGCCCAGCTTCTACTCTGCCCTCCCAGCCCGTGTCACATGGACTCTGCTCTGTGTCGTTGGGCCCTGTGACGTGGCATGACGTGGCCAGCCTCACGCGGGTCCCAGAGCTCACCGATGCTGCATGGGGATATCATTCCCTGAAGACTCCGGCTTTAGGAAGAGTAGCTTCCCTCGGGACCCGGAGCAAATGAGCTCCAGACCCGGAACCCCCCTTCCTGGCTGTGCCCAGGTGGCCTGTGACTCCCCTCCAGCCAGGCGCCTCGCTCTCCCGGGGGAGCGCACCTGGCCAGCCCCTGTCGCCGGTCAGTGTGACTAAGCGAGGCGCCCGCAGCTCAACTTTTACAGGGAATTTTCCTTCCCACGGAGCTCCCTGGACCCGGATCCTGCACACGGTACTTTTCAGGCCAAACACAAAGTCCAGTTGCCAAGTGCCCTGCCCTTCTCTCCTCTCAGGTGCCAGCGGTGCCCGCCATGACCCTCAGCTGCCAGCCCTGCTGATTGCTTTGGGGGGAGAATAGGCTGCCCCACAGAGGGACCCCGTGAGCAGCTGACCCCTCTGCCCTTGGGGCGCCCGTGTCCCAGGCCACTTTCCCGAGGCTGAGGCTGGGCCTCGGATAGATTGCCTGCATCACCCCACTTCCTTTCCCCATGGGCGGCTCCCAGTCTAATTATAGCCTGTGATCCCGTGGCCAGCCAGGAGCCGACTAATACACAGTCACCGGCGTTCGCTCCCCGAGGCGGTGCAGCATCTATAATTATATCTTTCGTTTGGGATTCACTTTTTAAACGTTTGCCTAATGTGTGCCGCACTCGGGTGGCTGGGCGTGCTCCGTCCACCAGTCCATCCTCAGAACGGAACTCACACCACTGACCCAGCAATATCCTGAGCGAGCAAAACCCCAAGAGGCACTTGAAAAAATCTCCAGCAGTTTGTGGAATTAAAAACTAAATTTAACCTTGTAATCGAAAAAGAGTAAAATAAAATGTGCCCTTAACAACAGCAAAGTCAGTGACTGTGGAAATGATGGTCCACAGAATGTTTCACCGCATGGAACTTGGTTTGTGATGTTTTATGAAATAAAGGAGAGTTGCAAAGAACCGTGATGCTCTGAGCCTGTTTCTGGGAAAAACAGACAAACAGATCGAGGCAGAGAGCGGCTTGGAAATCAGCGCACTCAAGGCACTCACATAGCTCTCTACCCGCAATGAGATAATGGATGCGTTTTCGTTTTTTAAAGAACTTTTGCTGATCTTTATTCCCTCCAACATGCATTGCTGTAGCAGTGAGAAAGCAATGGATGTTATTTCTAATTAAAAGTAGTCAAGCCCACCAGGGTGTCTCGTGTTGAAGCAGCATGGAGCTGTGACCCAGTCCGCGGGGGTTCCTCTCAGCTCCTGCCGGGACTAAGGTGTCAGGGACTCCGGACCCGCTCGGTGGGTCCTAAATGACCTTCCTAAGCACCAGAGCGCCTCCCACCGCGTCCTCGGCTCTGCTGCGCCCGACCTGGACTTGGCCTGGCTCCCCGGGGTGGGCGGGCCTGCTCTTGCTTCTCAGGGCAAAGTTCAGCCTGGTCTCAGGGGCGACACTCCCAGAATCCCACTGCTCGCAGTGCTCTGGAAAGTTCCCACCCTCACGTCTCTGAGATTTAAAAAACTGTGAGCATGTGTCCCCACCCCGCTGGGGACAGAGCTGGAAAGCACCTGAGATAGAAGTGAGAGGACACACAGCGACACGGCCACCTCCTGCTGCCTGCATGTGCCTGGCGGGTCCCAGGGCCCTTGGGCACAAGGCACAAAGGGCAGTGAGGTCGGCCAGCGGGCTGGCTTCATGCCGCCTCCAGGAGCTCGGCGATCCGGAGGCTGGGCGGACGGTGAACGCTCCCGCTCAGGGCCTGGCTGACCGGGAGGGAGACAGCAGGGGACGGGCCGGGGTTCTCAGCGGCGGGCGGGCAGCTGCGCTCTGTTGCGCGGAGGGTCCCCGTAGCAGCGCGTTTCCTTACACAGTGGCCATCGCCGCCTCCAAAGGAGTCTCAGGGTGGAGCAGGCTCGGCCTGACAAGTGGCCGTGGAGATCTGTGGGCGCCCCTGTACCTTTAACCAAGTCTAATGTTGTGTAGCTGCGTCGTCATGAGGAATTTTCCTTGAGTCTGAAAAATAAAACCAGACCCGTGTCATGGGCCTAGTTTGATGCCATTCAGCCCTGTCAGAATTCTGCCTTCTAATTATCATGGGATTCTTTTCACTGTGTGTGTGTGGCGGGGGGGTGGGGGGTGAGTGGGGCGGTGCGGGGGGGGGGGGGGTGCGGGGGGCGCTTCCCCAAACCTAGTCCTTGGCACAAGCCACCACGGCTCACACATTCCAGAACCCTCCCCAGCTGGGAAGGACAGGATGATGTTTATCTTCCACGTTCCAGGCTGCCTGAGCTCTCCTTTGCAAAGAGAGAGAGAGAGAGAGAGAGAGAGAGAGAGAGCCTGGCATGTTTGCATTGCTGTGGCGTCAGCCCAGGCCTGTCAATAAGACAAACAAGCAACTCCTGCCCAAAGCCAAGGCCATCGGAAGTGGTGTAGAGGCCTGCACGGGCGGCCAGGCGGGTCTCCCGGGGCTTTGGCGCGGTCAGCGTACTCCTGCCTCCCGGAGACAAGAGGCACCTGGGATTCTGGTTGCTGAACTGCTTCCCAGGGGGACTGGCCTGTGGATGTGCCCAGGAAGGTGGTAGGAGGAAGTAAACCCACAATCCTCCCTGTTGGCCCCCCACCAGTGCCCGCTCAGAGGCTGTGCCACAGCGGGGCCGTGAGGAGCTCAAAGCCAGTTGTACTCCACAGGATGGAAAGTGTGTGGTGCAGACCCCTGCACTAGTGTATAGCACTCCCCGGGCTCCTCGGGAAACACCCACTGAGCGATGCTTGTGCTTTATTTCTGGGTCATGTCCTGTTCCGTTGTCATCGGAGAGCATTTCAGTGACATCGTTTCGAAGCCACTTCCTGGCGTGTTTGTAACCATGATGTCATCTGGCCCCAAAGGCCTTGTCTGTGTGTATCAATGAGGGCACTGTGGGTGTCTGCCGAGATCGGGGGTGCGTGGGAACACTGGCGTGAGAGGGCACGGGGAAGGGCAGCCCCCCACCCAGCGGTCACACAGAGCTGCCGGAGGGAAGCGGGGCCCGGGCGCAGACCCGCAGGCCAGGCCAAGCACTCACCAAGCCTCTTCGTGAGTCACGCGAACACTGGAAAACGTGGAGAGTAGGCAAACCAAACTCGCTAGAACAACCCTCCCTGAAACTCTAGATGCAAACCTCCTAAATGCAACACTGGCAACCCAAGTCCAACCGTGTCCCCTGGATGACAGACATTTAAAGAGACATTATTTCAGGAATGGCGTTATGATTCACTGTCAGGAATCTTTTTAGACAATCCACAACATCAACCTGTTTAAGGGGAAAAAATATGAGCAAGACGTTTGAAAAAGTTTGCAGGGCCTCCTAATAAAATCTTTAAACAAATCGGGATTAGGAGGACATGATCTACATTTGAAAGAGCTGAGTCATGAAGAGCCAGCAGCAGACATTACCCTGAACTGCTTTCCACTCCAACTGGGAGCAGGACAGAGCTACTCACCATCACTGTTGTCACTGATATTTCTGGGCCTCTAGTAAGATCAGAAAAGAAAGCGTCTTTTGGAAATTTGGAAACAAGGAGTAAAGTTCTCCTCCCTGCTGAGGGTATCCGTGCATTCCCACAAAACCCAAAACACTCAGTTCTTTAAAAAGTGGAACAATATTGGCATCCTAGAAGCAGATCTCAGCATATTATAGAATTAGCAGAATTTCCCAGATAAACTGCTTGTGATCCAGAGACGTGGCTAGCGGGTCTCCATGTTCTTGGCTTGTTTTGTGACCTAAAAAAAAATTAAGTTTCTGAAAGAGATCAGACCAAGGGAGCTGAGCAGCACACTGCCCCAGCTATTCTCACAGCAGCGACGGAGGGCTCCGAAACGAGGGGGCAGCCGGTGCATGGCTGACGTGTCGTCAATAGCAACAGGTTCACAGAGAGAGGACGGCCCTGAAGTCACTTGGAAACGCAGGGAATTGTTCTAACGGGCTTACGGTGGCCGGAACAGGAGGGTGCTGGTGCTCTTTCACTTTCGGGGGCTTTGTTGGGTGCAGTTTCCGTAATTCTGACAAACGTTCCTTTAAAAACTTGCTTCAATGGCACTTTAGCAGAGTTGGAGTTGCAAACACGCTAATAATCCCCCACCCCTTCCACGTGTAAAAATAACGCACCCTCTGAACATTACACGCCAGGCCTGTTTTTCCTCTCCGAGTGGTTGCATCTCATGCATCACTCCCCGCTGAAGACAAATAAACGTTCAGGGAGGTGTCCGGGCCTCCTCTGCTTCTCGGCTCACGCGGCTGCAGGTGAGGCTATTTTCAGGCGCGGGAGGGCCTCGGTGGGTAGAACACGGATCTCTGACTCCTGCTCCCCTGCCGTCAGGGGCAAGAAGTCAGAACTGAATGAGCAGCCGGGGTGTCACAACAGCAGCATATGTCAAACTTCAGTCTTCCCCTCACGAATGCCTGGAGATGTGGTTTAATGAAACAAGGTAGTTAAGGGTGCATGTTTGACGAGTCTGCGTTTGCATCAACAACACAGGCCTGGGCTTCAGCAGGGATGGAGCGTCCAGGCCTCAGTAAGCAGAGCCCGCGAGCTCTCCACTCCCCGGGGACCTGAGCCCACTCCCCGGCTCCTCCCGCCCCTCCCGCCCACTCCGCGGTCACGCTGTGGCTGTTTCCAGGGCGGGCAGCTAACGTTTCTATTTGATTTCATGGCAATGTATGTGTGTGACTTTTTGCTTGTTCCCCGGAATTTGGATGGGATCCTCACTCTCTGATGCTGCAAGGCTCTGGGAGAATCTGGCGGGAGGGGAGGTGCAGCGGGCTCCGTTCGGTGCCGATGGCATTGCTCGCTGCTCCCCTCGCCTGCCAGCCGGTGTCCGCTGGTGAAATCTGCTCGCAATGGGCCTAGCAGTGAGCCCGGCGCTGCTGCTCCCGCGGGTAGCGCCTGGATTCCGTAGGCTAGACTTCCTCCCCCCACGGGAACCCACCCCTAAATCCCAGCAGGGTGAGGCTTCTCTCTTCCTGCGAAGTTTGCAGACATCCCTGAGCCCCGGAACCAAACCCTCGGTGCGCCCTGACGGGCAGTAATTACATTTCCGTGGGGCGGCGAGAGATAACCTGTGAAAACAGGTTAATTACATTTCTTCTGCTGGGTTCTAGAATAGCACCAGTGTTTTAATAACCGCAACCTCCTCATGCGAGGTCCGGGGAGACTTGAAATTAGCAACAGTAAACCAGCCGATCTCCTCTCAGCAGTAATTGGGGAGGTAATCCTCGCACAGTGAAGGGCGCCGTCCCCGGTTGCTGGGCGCCACCACCACCCTGCCCACTGCGGCCTGTTCTCAGGGTCCTCACTGCTGGCGTTAATAACAGCAACCACACCCCCTCGTCTTGCGCCCCCTTTTGATGGTAACCTGGAAGTCTCGCGTGCCTGAAACCAAGCCTGGTGGATTGCCAAGAAGCCACAATAATGACGTTTTATTCCATTATGATAATTTGTTTTCAGGAGGCATATTTTTAATTATTTGCATGAATAATGTCATTATGTATTCGTGCCAATACAATGCTGATAATTAATTTACACGATGGAAATTTCTTAATGATGTGATGCCAGTGTAATAGCGGATGTTGACATAAATTTAACTTTTAACAAGTTATTGCCAGCACCCCCAGCAGTAAAGAACTGCTCTGCAGGAAAGAAACACAGTTCCTTCGGGGAAGAAGTTCGATGAGACAGAAAGGCCTTCCCAGGGGTTCCTAGGTCCGGACGAAACACCTGGGACAGGGCCTCCCTGGGACACAGGGGCAGGACGAGCCGTGGGACCTGGGCTCCTGGAGGCCTGCGGGGCCGGATGTGCCCCTGCAGGACAGGTCTGGCAGCCCCTTCCTGCTTGTTCTCATACCTTTTCCTGAAAAACCTTTCAGAGAGGCTGTGAAGCGCTTTGTGAAACCCTATTTTGTCTTTGCTAATTTAAATGTTACTTGAAAAATTTAACCAGGAAAACGATGGGCCCTTGTTGTTTTAACTACAGAACAAAATACACGGATGTGGTTAAAAAGGTCAGCCCTCAGCCCTTAGAGGGCACGGTCCTCTCGTGGCAAAGCCACGTGCAAGTCCCAGAACAATTACAGCCAAAGGCTATGGTTGTGAGCTTGACCTTATGGTCCGAACCTGTGGCCCCACGTGGCTGAGTGATGTGGGCTTCGGGAGGTGCAGCAAGTAAACAAAGCTGGATCAGGTGCATGTAATTGAGTGGATTGAAAACCCGCGAGGTCATTGCCTCGTGGGATCTGCTATAAAATAAAGACTCAGCTTGCAGGCCGTGGCGCTCTCTCCATCAGAGAGGGCAGCGTCCCACCGAGCCCCAGCTTTCTTCTCTTGTCTGTCTTCTCCATCCTTCACCATCCCCTCAGGCTCACCCATGGCCGTGCCGGCTGGGCACACCGTGGCATCGGCACCACAGGAAATGCCTGGAACCAGAACAGATGATGCCCCACCGTTTCCTATTCGCCTGAAGTCACTCGCAGGCCTTGCGAGTTATTTTTAGTAATTAGTTTTCAACCTACGTGGACCCTTGAATAAGGTGAGTGATGGGAGGTAATGAAAAATTTCAAGGCCAGTTGTCACTTTAATTTGCTTTTTGGCCTTTGAAGGTTGGATTACGGTGGCCTACGCAGATGGAGAAAACCATCACGCCACGTCCTGTTCGGTAGTGGGGTTATTTCGGGTCATCTTGAATGAGAGAAAGGAGGCCCGCAGCCTACCAGCAGATTACAGATGTACTTGTCTGTCCAGACCTGTGCCGCATCCCTGCCATCGCCAGCAGTGACAGGGTCCCCCGTTAGCTCTGAGCGCACGGATCATAGCTATTTGTGATCAGGAGAGCTTTTCCTGGGGCAGGAGCGGGCAGGGAGCAGGCACGACATGCAGTTTATTCTGTTTCTCCAACCACTTCCCAGGAGCCGTCTCTCACTGTCTCTGCCTCTTTGTCCTTCTCCCAGTTTCACGTCTAGAAAAACAAAAACTAGAACAAAAGAAAGGGTGTAAGAAGGTGGCATATATCGAAGCAGGATGAGCTGGTTCCGTGTAGGGTCGGCCTGCAGACTGAAAGGTCCCAGGTTCGATTCCGGTCAAGGGCATGTACCTGGGTTGCGGGCACATCCCCAGTGGGAGGTGTGCAGGAGGCAGCTGGTCGATGTTTCTCTCTCATCGATGTTTCTGACTCTCTATCTCTCTCCCTTCCTCTCTGTAAAAAATCATTAATAGATGTGATGGTGATTTTAAAAAAAAAAAAAAAGAAGGTGGCATATATAGAAACAGGATGAGCTGGTTCCGTGTAGGCTCTGCAAACCTGATCCTGATAAATATTTTGAGAGCGTGTTTTGATTGGTTGGTTAAAACAAGTCACCTCCTGGGAATTGAGATATATTTTTTTGAATGTTTCTGAACAAAACCATGCATTTTGCGCTTTGTCACAGTTTACTTAAAAAGCCTGAAGCCACTTCCTGTGGGCTTAGGTTTAATAGATGTGATGGTGATTTTTAGCATCTATTCCTCTAGGTGTTATGCACTACATAATTCAGGGGGGAGTTAATAATTGACAATAACTTTTCAATACTGCCTGCTACATTTTAATTGATGTACTGATTTCTAATTACTTTAAAACACGTATGATGCTTAGAAATACGCTTTGGCTAAATTGTGTCATGTGCTACAAGAAACTGGACATTTTCACACATGTGCTCAATGCAATTGTTTACTAGTAAACAGGTCATTATGTGAATATGTGAATATTTAGGAAATACTTGGATATTTATTTTCATGGGAACGTCCACTCTATCACTGAACTAACAGGGGGGTACCTTAATGTTGACAGCTATAGTCCGTGCTCGGGAAAGAACACATAAACCTTAAAACCTAAATCAAATCCCATTTGCCTGTTGAAAGGACAAATCGAATGCTCACATTTGGATAAACATGATTGGCAGGTCCGCCTGGCCCGCAAGGGCTACGGTGCGGGTGGCCCGGCCGCGAGCCTTGGCCTTGCGCCTCCTCTGCCCGGGAGAGTCCCGCTTTCCATGGGCGGGCACCGTGGCGGCGGAGGGTTGACTGTTGTGAATGGATGGGCTTTCGACGTGGTGTGCCTGGCTTAGTGCTGAATGGATGGTGGATGGCAGCAGCTTCTGCACAATTAGAAACTGTCTCCAGATCCAATTAGATTCCTTAGAGAACGGTGTCCCTTCATTCGGCTCATGGTGTTTCATGTAGTGCAACCCGAGTCTAGAAGGGAGGACGCTTTGTCATTTTAATCCAGATGCTTAGCTGCCAGAAGTTCCCTGAACTCTCTGCTCACGATGTGCTTGGCCGAGGAGCATGCCCGCCTCACCACACCCCTCGGGGCGCCCACCGGGGACAGTTCCCCACAGCCAGGGGTCTGGGCACATCACTAGGGCTCCTTACAAAGGCAGTGCTTGGAATCTCCAAGATTTAACCACCCATCCCTAGGAAATCCGAACCACCCATCCCTCATGCGCTGAGAAACACCTCCTGCAGGACTCGATGGGGTCATTGCGCCGTGGGAAATGTCTGGGTGCTCTTTCTGGATTAGTTATGTCAGCACCTGATGTTCTTACCGAAGGCCGACCGAGCCATCCCTGGAAATGCTGCTCCGCTCCAGGAGGGCTTACAGCTCCTGCCCGGCCCTAGGAAATTGGCCGAATCTCAGAAAATTGGAGCAAATGATTCCTTTTGATGAGATGAAGTGGAGGTCAGGTTGACACGGGGTAGCTGAAATCCTCGACTTGAAGGCGTCCCCAGCCCCCGCCCTGCCCCCTACTCCGCACAGCTGGCCAGCGCCACCCTGATGTGGGGTCCAGGGTTTGTCCTCACCGGGGTCACAGGGACGCAGACAGCCGGGAGCTGAGGAGGGCTCCTGGACCGCCGCTCGCTCTTGCCGCCAGGGAAGCGGACAGGTGGATAAATGAGCAGCTTTATCGCCGCTCACAGGTTGGGCTCCACCGTGTCAGGCCTGATGATTATGCGAAGGATGAAAATGCCTGCTTCTCCTTTATAGACTCCCAGCAACCCCTGAGAGCAGAACCTGTCCAGCGGTTGGACTTGTGTGTGTCTAGACAGAAATGTGGCTTATTCCACTGCGCCTTCTGTAATATACCGCGGCTTTCCATGTGTCTCTTTAAAAAGTAGGTACATCCCCATATATGTAAACATGCACAGGTGACGGCCCACGTGTCCTCACGCACATCCGGGGAACGCACACATACATGACTTTCTATTTGTGTCCCTCGTACTTATGACTGGGAAGTGAAGGGACAGTCCTCGAAATTATAATGGCAGGCACACGAAGACGCAGCGGCGGGCGCAGAATTCAATTAACAGATAGCAATCACCCGTGGGTGCTGCGGGAGGGGGAAACGGGGGCATGCTAATAAGCAACATCTTAAAGCCACGGCCTTTATCAGCCACCAGCCAGACGCGGGCACGAGCGTGGGCAGGCGGCAGGGCTCGGGCAGTGCCCAAGCACCCGCTCTCTGCGTTGAAGGATTTGTGTGTAATCAGTCAGCCACGTGTTCACCATCCGGCTGGCGAGCTTTCCAAACGCAACTGCTGCGGCCGGAGAAGCAGGAGCTATTCTGCTGCCCGTGGCTGGGAGGCTTGGGGGGCGGAACAGGAGTTGAGGAACGATGCATCTGCATTTGTGTTTTTAAATGTTTTTCCTTGTCATTTGCTGACCTCGGAACTCCATTGGCGCGCATATCTGCTGGGCGAGTCGAGCTGTATCTCAGGGAAGCGCAGAGGCACTCGCATGCCCAAGGGCCAGGGACGGCTCCCGAAAGCCATCCGCTTCCCTCGGGGCGGCTGAGGATGGCCCATCGCGCCGTGTTCTTGCATTTTAGTCCAAGATGCACACCGGGCGCTCGGACACTGGGGCTGGTTGTTGTATCTGCTCACGTAGGTGGTCAGAGAAAGTCCACACCAGGTCAGACGCTCTGGAAGTGCCTTTCAAGGTGCTCTGTATTGAGTACAAGCAAAGAGCAAAGAAAGGTGATGATGAGATGGGAAGCAACGTAACTTCCAGAAGGAGGGTGTGAATTTATCACAAGAATGCGACCCCCAGTATTTGATGGAAAAGGAGCATTGTCTTGTGTTGAAATAACCAGAAGCCGTGATGATGACGGCCAAGGTTGAACCCTCATAACACGGACACGGTTTGAGAACAGCGAATGAGTGGGCATCTGGGTCACGCAATTTGCCTGGAGGTGGAGGTTGCGTTGGCCCTGAGCAGATGCCTGGGGGACCCGCCTGCTCCGCAGATGGCTCTGCTGGGGGACCGTCTTCTAGGCACGGTTCCTTGATCCATCAGACCTTCTGTAAAGCTCTCAGTTCTTCAAAGCGGAGGGCGGAGGGAGGCGGGACCGGTGAGAATGCAGAGAGAGCCGTGCTGTGGGTACAGCTAAGGGAAGCGAGATCACATTCCACTTTAACTACATTTTTCAAGTACTTAGGTCTTTTGAATAGCTCTCCTGTGAGGTTCAAGCTTTTACATTTTTTCAAAGTGAAATAATAAAAGCAACAGCAAACAAAAGTTGTAGAGCCCAGACATTTGACACTTTGCAGCTATGAGGCTCCTACTCTCGCTGAATTTTAGCAGGATGAGCAGGGCACGTTCCTTAAGACAGGACAGCCGCTCGCCATGGGAGCCCTTCGCAGACCAGGAGCCGTGTTCTGGAGTCCGGGCTCTGCTCCTGCCCTGGGGGTCCAGTGGCCCTGCCTCCTGGAAGCCTGAAGAATTGTCCTGAGAATTTCCCTGCCTACAAAGGACCCGCAGAATCACGCCTGGAAAGAATCTTCTCTGGAGGGAAGGGCTGGCTGCCCGGAGCCCTCACCGTGGGGCTGACATGGCACCCCCACACCTGTGGTTTTCTCTGCTGTGGAGTCTGTGGGGGCAAGAACCCAGGTAGACTTCACTCATGCCCAGAAGGGTCCCCGGTGGCCGAACGGAGACAATGATTATCCTTAATGCAAACTATTTAGAGTCTCTTAAACTTGCCATTTACAAGTCGACACCAAGTAACGCTGCCAGTGGAGTGAAAGTACGTGAAGACTCATGGTGGACTGCGCTGTGAATGTTCGAGAGGAGTATTTCCATGGAACATGGACAAGATTCCCCCATTTCCTCATTGTTCATAAGTGTCAGTTCTGTAAAGAACTGAATATTTCATACATGCCTTACTGCAATGGAAAAACTCCTATGATCCTTGAAAAATTACCAATGGGGTTAGTTATAGAAAATGGCATACTATAGAAAAATAAGGGAGACCTGTTCCTATGAAAGAATTAGGCTCTGTTTTAGGAGAAATAATATTTTCAGGTTTAATGTTACACATAGTTGTGTAGCCTTAATATTAAAAATCATTACCAGAAACTTCTGTTGGTTGTTTTAGGAAGTTTTAAGCATGATTTTACGTGCCTCTAAATGTGCTTGAATTGAACTGCTAACACACAGCTCTAAATGGATCAGTTCTAAGAGAATGAACTATGGTGTGCGTGCACACACACACACACAATCACACACACACACACACACACACACACACACTCACTACTGTAATTGGTCAGATCAATAATCCATGCATCCCACTGTGCCACCTAGAAAGTGGTACCCACCTTCTTTTAAATGTAACATATATGGCTGACTAAGATAACACATGTCTCAAATTTTTGAGAATTAATTACAATTACTTATTCAAAAATGTTTGGATGGCTGCAATATTGGGGTTTATGGAGGATTTAAGAATAAGAGGGAGATGTGGTCCTGAACTCAAGTTATAATGTAGCCGAGGCACAGAATGAGCATCCATGGTCAAGGGCCAGCCTTTTGAGATGATGTGAAATGAGGTGGTGACCTACCTGCACTGGGCTCTCAATTCTGTGGGGACGCAGAGTAAGGGGCTCGCGGGACAATGGGTCACGGCTGGGCCATGTGGGCAGCACAGGTGTGCATCTTACCTCCTCCTCCATTAGAAATTCATATTGTGCATTATGCTCATTTTTCTTGACCCTTTAAACAATTCAATACTTCTCATTCTTAGGCTATCCAGTTTGCAAAGGCGGTATTTCGTTCGAGCTAATTTACCCTTGCAGGTCTCTAGGAGTGTTCCCTAACTCCGTGATGTTACCACAGAGATCGTCGGATGGATGAATGGCTCACCCTTCCATGTATTTCACGATTTTCTGGACGTCAAAGATCGCCTCGTGCCCTCCATGAGTCTAGATGGAATACACGGCACCTCACGACCCACCCGCCGAGGAAGCTTCCAGATGGGACCTTGTGCAATGACCTCCTCCTGGGCTTTGGCTGGGGCGTTCTCTGGCTTGAGCTCCAGGGTTGGGATGGGCAGGAAGGAAGGATGCTTTCAATTTGTTTGTGACTGGGACCCCCTGTGAAGATGGGGTGACTGGGCATCAAGAAGGAAAAGCGGGGTCATAAAGCTACGAGCAGAAAAGTAGGATCAGTGCTGGGATTTCTGGAGGAAATGGATGGGGCCGCACAGACACCAGGGAAACAGTGACTCATCCCGGTGAGAGGCCGGAGCCTATGACAGTGTCAGCGGGCCTGTGGGAAGGGCATGCGGGGCTACACCCAAGACAGATCACGGAAGTGAACTTCAAGAATTGATAACTGACATGGAGGCCAGGGCGGAGGAGCCGGGCCCCTGTGCTGACAGAAGCAGAAAAGAATGAAGCCTCAGAAACTCACTGATGTGCTGACCGCAAGGCCAGGGGTGATTTCCGGACAGCTGTTTCAGTCAAGTGTGGAGGGAGAAGCAAGCAGGTGGCTAGAAAGTGGGGTCAGGAGTGCTTTTTAAATCACTTTTCAAAGAAGTTTGGCCTTGAAAGAAAAAAGGAAAGAGGAGTTGCAGGATCCAAAGATACTTTTTGCCATGAGAAGTGAGCCTATCTGTGGGCAAGGAGAACAGATAAGACTGAGGACGGAGGCGTGTGTGTCATTAAGGAAGCCGGGTCTGGAGATAGCGGTTGGGCTGGGGCTGGGCCTGGCCGGGCGGGAGAGCCCTGGCCCTCAGTCAGCCTCGCTGTAGGGATAGCTAATGAGGTGGGCTTGCCCTTGAGCCTGACGGAGCCCCTGTGTCCTGCTCTGTACCCTGCAAACCATAATGAAAATTAAATACAAGTCTATGCAAGGCACTCACTGAGAGTCTGAACAGCGGACCCCTGGTCAGTGACAACATGAGGACAGTGACAACAGCGGGGAGAATCTCCATGTGCAGGGCTCTAAGAGAGCTCCCAGCACACAGTGTGTCCTGAGGCTTGACCCTGATGCCTGTGGAATTATAAAGAAGCTGTGAGGCACAGACAGGAGCTCATGCAGGATATCACCTGGAGTCACCCTCCTCTTCCCTTCCTACTTGTTGTCATCGCCGTGTGCAATGTCCTGGATCCCAGCGTCCTTCTAAGGAGTTTGCAGAGGTCCTTGAGTGGCAAATGTGTCAGGTGTGGTCCAGGGCTGAGGGCAGGAGTTGGGTGCAGAACCCACCAATGGAAGAAGAGCTGGGAAGTGGAGTGTGAGCTGGGAAGTGGAGTGCGCTCTGAGCAAAACTTCACATCCAAACAGGATGAGCTGAAAGCAGCGGGAGACAAAGGGCCGGAATCAGAGATCACTCCAGGGGGTAGGGATGGTGGAGTCCCCCTTCACAGGGCAGGAGGTGTGGCCCTCAGGTGAGGAGGGAGCTGTTCCAGGTGCTGAACCAGTCTGAGCAGAGGTGATGGGTGGCACAGGCATCCTGACCACGGCCACCAGCAGTGGCTCAGCTTTTACCGTGTATTTGGCAGCTGCACTCAAATGCTGAGACAAGCATTAAGGATAAAAGGTCCCTGTGGCCCGGCCGGCATGGCTCAGCAGTTGAGCATCGACCTATGAACCAGGAGGTCGAGGTCTGATTCCCGGTCAGGGCACAAGCACGGGTTGCAGGCTGGATCCCCAGTGTGAGGTATGTAGGAGGCAGCTGATCAATGATTCTCTCTCATCATTGATGTTTCTATCCCTCTCTCCCTCTCCCTTCCTCTCTGGATTCAATAAAAATGTCTTTTTAAAAAGGTCCTTGTGAAAACCAATGCAGAGAGACACACTTGCCATAGGACCAATAAGACAAATAACAGCAGCAAGAGGAAAAGCCTCGCTGTCAGAGGAGAGGTTACAGGCCCCGGCCACACGTGACCAGGCCTTTGACCTCGGTGACCTTGGGAAGGCTGGCTCTTCCACAGCGTCTGTGAGGAAAGCCAGGGCAGGTGCGGATGCCCATCAAAGGCCCCAGCTCCAAACACGGCATCCTTGTTCTCGGAGGCGATCACCCCTGCGGTCATGGGCATGTGGCCTTATAATTAAATTGGACTCTGAAAAGAAATAGGCTCCCAGCTTTCTTTCTTTTCTAAAGAGCTGAAACTTCTCCTAGGAGAAAACTCCCATTTCTTCAGTGTGTCGCTAAAGTCAGATGCTTGTCAAGGAAAGTTACTCTATTAAAAAAAAAATTGCTCCAGTTAAACCACAGATCCTATCAATTGTGCTCCCTTCCCCTCCGGCACACGCTTTATGGTTGGGAAATTCCCCTTCATATTCTATTTCCGAGCAAAACCCCTTCCGTGCACAGGAGGGCCTGGCCTCCCGCTGGAACACGGCTTTCTGGCCGACTGTGCAGCTCCTCTCCCAGTTACCACCCACCTGCTGGCGTGTTGGCGGTGGTGGTGCAGGGGGGTGGGAGGGCAAATGCCAGCCTCCGTCTGACAGTCAAGCGTCTCCCAGGCAATCAGGAGGCAAAAGGTCTGTGGCAAGAACCAAAGTCCAGAGCAAAGAAAAACAGACGATGAGTGACCACGAGGGTCCGGTACATGGTGCACCTGCTGCTCAGGCACTGCCTCCGCTCTCGGAGTTGGAAGTCAGCAACCGCAGAAACCATGGCCACTGACCATTCAGAGGCCCCCCTCCCGCCTCTGGTCCTGGGCTTCGGCGCACAGACCATCCTTGCATCCTTTCCTGTCCCGCTCAGGGGCTAGGTCTCAGGTTGGACTTTCCTGACTTCCCCAGGAGTTCAGGTCTCCCTCCCCTCCCCTCCCAGCTCTCTGCTCAGATCTCCGAAGGCATTTATCGTATGGAATTGGCTGTTAGCTTGTCTGTCTCCACCGAGACTCTATGAGGAAAAGGCTTGTCACTCGTCAATGTATTCACAGTTCCTACTACGAATAGCTAATCAAGAGCACCAGTATATTAGTGTACATAGACTGATATGTGAATACATTGTAGTCCTCACTCTAGTACAGATCGTGCAATTGAATTCTAGAACGTTTAAAACTCTCAGCTGCAGCTCTCAGTGGTGACGTCAGCTGCGCACGTGCAGGGGTCATGCGTTTGTCCTCAAGCCAGATACTTACTCTTCGCTTTGTGCTGAAGACCTGGAACCGGACCCTAGGCGTTCCTCGCTGAGTGACCCCGGGGTCACCTCTAAGGTCTTGGTTAAACAGCGACTAACCGGTAACGAGGGAACCGACACGTTTGCTGCCTGGAGCCCAGGTCTGGTCAGGAAACGCGCTGTACGGCCTCGCCATTTCGGGGGCACTTGCCCCCATTGCTCTCTGTTTTGGGGGGGGGTGAGCCCTGAACAGCCCCCCAGCCTCAGGTGGCCCCGGGCTGGGCCAGCTCACCGCGTCCTGGGAAGGGAGTGGACCCTCGCTGCTGCGTAAAGAGTGGAAACTCCCAGAAACCGTCAGGCTCCCCCGCCAACACCTGGGTCAGGAGGACAGACCTGAGCGTGAGGACCGGCTCCGGGCAGGCTGTGCACGCATCAGCGGGCCTCCTGCCTGGCAAAGCTGCTGACCACGCAGGGGCCCCTACCCCCCAAACCCTCGCCCCCCCAACACCTGCATCACCTGCTGAGAGGGCTCCCGTTGCTGCACGCGCAGCCCCCGGGACCCCCTGTGACGCCCAAACCAGAATGACCCTCTTCTCCAGCCTCCACCCAGTGTGGATGCCCAGGCCTTTGGCTGTGGCTATGCAATCAGTTATGAATTCACCCCAAATACATTGACGCCGTGTGTCCCTGCCACGCCATGCCTGTCAACCTCAGGCTGGCTCAGAGCTGCTCCTCTTCCGCTGTCCGTGTGTCCCTGCCACACCCATCCTCCCATGGCCGTGTGTCCCCGCCTCGCCCATCCTCCCATGGCCGTGTGTCCCGGCCTCAGTGTCCTCCTTGAATGCTGTGTGTTTACAGCGCCAAGGCTGGGCCCTGCAGCGTCTGCTGTGCGGTGCTGAGCCTGTGTCCCTTTCCTGTGCTCAGGGACCTTAGGCTGGGCCGCCTGCTGTGTCTCTATGTGAAATTCGGGGAGCGCACCTGGTGGGGAGCGCACCTGGCGGAGGTGCATCCCCAGGAGCAGCAGCTCCTCACCGACTCACCCGCACGCTGTTCGGAGCAGATCAGAGGCGCCGCCCGGGAGCAGCACTACTGAGAGTGGCGCCTCTCTTGCTAGCTCATCACTTCCCCTTCCTGTTGCCTTCCTGAGGTTTTTATTCTCTTATCACGAGTCTCCCAATATCAGCTGCTCTGTTCCAAGAGCTTACCAAGCAGGATGCCCTTCAAGCCTCAAAATGACCCTGTGCCACGGGCAGTGGGTCCTGTCGTGTCCATTTCAAAGATGAGGAACTGGAAGCCAGAGGCTAAAGCTCCCTGCAGAGGCCACTCGGAGACCGGGAGGAAGGGAGGGGACTGAGGCGCCGAGGGGCAGCGAGCGCACGGGTGGCGGAGTCCCTGTGGGGCCAGGGCTGCTGACCACTCAGGCGGCAGTTTCAGGGTTCGGAGAGCCAGCTGGACAGGACAGATGCTCTCCCGCCTCCAGGGGGGGTCGACAGTGACCCGTGAGGCCCAGGAAGTCCCCGGGCCGGGCTCCAGGGCAAGCTGCGGGCACCTTTGTGGGGGACCTTGTGCTTGAAACAGCCCAGGCCAGGATTTTATAAAACTGCCAACTCCAGGGTGGGCTGTGCGGATGGAGGGAGGGGAAGCTGCCCCCCCACCGTGTGACCCCAGGACCTGTTTAAATGAGCACATGGAAATGGGGGGACTTGAATGCCCGTTTCCTAGGCTCTGCTAATGCTGTGCATAGCGAAGTACTCGGCCACGGTTCCTGGGTTTAAGTGAAATTCCAGAACGTCCGTGCTTTGCAAAGACCGTAATTAAGTTGGACTTTCAGAAGAAACGGCCTTTTGTTGAGAGTGGCTGGTAGAAAGGAGGGTTCCCACAGGGCGCTTTCCTCCCGTGGGAAAGAGGGGGTGCTCATCACTGGAGGCGCAGAACGGAATGGCCCCACTCAGCTCCTGTCAGCGCCACGGAGCAGCGGGACCGCCGGGTGACGTGTGTGACGCGCGGTAAACATACCGGATGGCAGGCAGGAAGGCTCCAGAAAGCCTCCCTTTAGAGCCGGGGAGGCAGACACCGGTCTAGTCTCGTGGAGGACACTGGACAGAATACGGTTTATCGAGCACGGAGCACACCTGGGCCCATTGACTGAAAATGTAAATCAGACAAATTATCTTTTTAAGTTTCTGGTTCTTTGTGGCAGCTCCCTCAGCCTTCCTGATGATTGTCTTCCAGAGGGAAGGGTGTGGGCAGGTCCAAGCCGAGTCCAGGAACAATATCGCCGTCACAGGATAGTGCGGTATTTGGGGTCTCAAGGATGGTCACGTGGGGAGTCTCCGTCTCCGCAGGCCAGATGCCCCCTCGCTCCTCGGTCACCCTGACAGTGAGACCAGTCGCACGGTGGCCCGCCCAGTCCGCTTCCCCTTCCCGATAAAGTCACATTCTGGGTTTTGCAGCATTTCCACCACATGGGGCTTATTCAGTAATGCCGGCGGGAAGGTTCGAGAAGGGAAGGGAGACGGAGAAGAGAACTGGGTGTTTTGGGTGATTACAGCTTTTCATCCTCAGTGGAACCCGGGTCCGGCCCCTTGGCCCCTGTTCCCAGTGCACCCATGCCACCCTCTCGCCTCCCGGCGCGGCTGCCCGCTGCCAACTCTCTGGGCCCAGTCCTGCCTGGGAACACGCTGTAGCTTTCCATCCTGGGCCCCTGATGTCACCAGCCAGCCCAGCACAGCCCTGAATGGAGCCTTTGTAACAGCCTGGGAGACAGCTCAGATGCCAGGGGGAGGAGGGCACCACATTCCCAAAGAATGTCTGTAAAGAGAGGAAAATGAAATGGCCAATAAAAGAGGAATCTTCACAAGTTCCTATTGTTTCCTTGAGAAAGAGTTGATGTATTTCGGCCTGAGTCCCGGGCCTGCGGGACTGCCAGCTCCCTCCCCGCCCCGCCCCTCCCGGTGGCCAGGGAGCCAAGGCTGCGATCTCAGCCCAAATGAATAAATCTCCTTCTAAGTGGAGGAGGGAGCGAGGGAACCACAGCTGCGAGGCTCGGGCCGCGGGGACTTGTTTCCGACTCAGCCTGGATAGAGTCTCCGAAATTATTTGATTTGGGAACGGGATAAAAAACTGATAATGTCTGATTTGTAGATTAGCCCTGGAGGGGGAAACGCTAATTTTGAATATCATTCATCTCCCCTTTTGTCTCGTCTCTTCAGCTGTAACGGAATTAACTGAGGCCTGAGTCCGGCTTGAGGAAAGCCTCAGAGAGGCGCGCACATTGAACTGGCAAATTAATCTGCGAGCAGCTCCCCGCTCAGCACTTAGTTAGTCAATATTCAGGGAGTGACGCAGGGGGAGCGCATTTGTTAATCTGCCCGTTTATGCATCGCAGTGCTTTCCATCAAGGCGCCTTGAGGTTCAGTTCTCATTTCCAAAATCATGAATTTTCAACCTCATTGCAATTGTGGTTTCTTTTGCTCTGACTAGAGCCTGAACTATTCAAGTCAATGTATTTGCAAGTGAAGCTTAGCAGGCTGATTTGGAAGGGGAATGCAAACAGGAGAGAGGAAACATGTTCAGTCCCGGGGCGGAGTTTACCGTGGAAGGAAGGCTCCCAGAGAGCGATGTCACTCACCGACTGTGAGACAGTATACACTGGAGAGGGGGAGCTATGGCAGTCAGGTCCGATCTTAGAGCTCGGAATCGGAAGGTCCTCACAGAATCTCTGCTGTCTGAGTGTCTCACGTAGCAGATACCATGACTGCGTTGAATGTCATCCAGATGTTCCTGTGAAGCCAGTGGCGCTGTCAGCTCCTCAGTTTCTCCCATAAATGACGAGGCCACAGAGTGTGGAACTAGGGCTTGCGTCCCAGCTCCACCACATCCCCTCTCTGTGGTCCTGGGCAGGTCACTTGCCCTCTGTGCGCCTCTGATTCTTATCTGTACAGGGAGGTGACAGCAATAAATCACTCTAGAGTAATCGCCAGGATCAAGTGACTTCATGTATGTGCCTTGATAAGAACAGTGGCTCGGGCTTAGAGAGCGCCACGGAGGAGTCATGGTTGTAGTCACGGACACGTGCTCTACACTCTCTTGTGGGCCTTTGACGTGGGTCAGACGAAGTTACCACCCTTAGGAAGCTCACAGTGTCGTCAGGGAGCGGGGCATGCAAACAACTAAGAATAAACAGCGTTAGAAACGTCACAGTGCAATTCCAAAGGACACGCAGCGTGGGAACTTCACCTGGGGAAGCAGATGAAGACTTCCCGGGGGGAGGGAAGCCAGGCCGGGGTGTGCGGACAGCAGCGACGGGCTCTCTACCAACACCTGGTGAGGAACATCGGTGTTCAGCAGTCAGTCCGTAGCGAGTCAGAGAAACCGACTGAGCGGATGCATGCATGAAAGAGTGGATGGACGGGATGACAGCCGGACGTGCACTAGGACAATCAGAGCAGAGGGCTCACTGCCGGACTCGGAGGAACCCCGCGGTCCGGGTTAGAGAAAACACAGTTCCCTCCGATGCCTCCTCGGCCAGGCGCTAGGGATGGGAGAGATGTTAGAGACCATTTCCACCAAAGCGAAGCTCTCAGAAGCCGGCGACCAGAGCCTTGCTGGTCGGGGCCAGACCACGGTCTCCGCCGCAGGCTGGGAGCGCTCTGTAAGCTTCCTGCCGCAGTGACTCCGCTGGGTACACGCGGCGCCATGGGGCAGAAGAGAAAGGACAGAAGAAGAAAGAAACAACGGGGCTGGGTGAAGACCAAAGAGAAGGGAGGCCTCCGGGGACAGGGAGTGCCGGTCTCCGCTTTCCGAGAGACGTGGGACCCTCAGAGCCCTGCCCCGAGGAGCGAGGGCAGCCTGTGTCTGTCTGTGCGTAGAGCTGGGTCCTGGGCGACCTACGTCCTGGGAGGGATGAAGGGCACACGCTGCCCCTGACCTTCAGGCTTCATTGTCACTGAGGACGCAGGCCCTGTGCTGGCGGCCGGGCTGCGGGGCGTCTGATGGCACCGCTGGTGAAGCTCTGAGTCCTGCTGACCCGGGACCCCCTCCTCGCAGGCGGTGCAGGAGGCAGGCGGTGCTCCTGTCAGCACAGCCAGCTGCACAGCAGGACTTCCCTCCGGCTCGGGTTGGGCTGGACGCGGCCGGCGAGAGCTTTAGGGTGAGCCGTGTGGCTCCACTTGGGGGAGGCCTCCGACCCAGAGAACCCCCGTGCGAAGGTGGGGCTCGGCAGGGCTGCCCACCTCATGTGGTGCCAACACGGCATCAATCAAACCAAATAGACATGACTCTCTCCTCAGACATGTGATTATAGGCACAGGAGAGAAAGCGCATGTTCACACTAAAAAGGGGTGAGACGGTTCATGCTGAAAAAAGAGATGATGTGACAAGCACAGGTGGCTTTCAGGTAAGACTCGGTCCTTGTTTTCCTCATTCCCCGTGAGCCCGTGGCGGTCCCACAGCAGGTGGCGTCTGATTCCAGGGCCCACATTTTGATGCAAGAAGGAGCCTCTGTTTCCTCCGCCCGATGGTGTCCGTGGTCGCTGCTCACAGGCCGCAGCCAGGACTCGGGACTCGGGACCGAAGATGCCGTCACGCCCCTGACAAGCGGGCTCTCTTCCTTCTCCTCCTGATTCTCTGAAAGCACTTCCTGTGGTCACATTCGTGATGAGCCTTGGGAACAGACCGCCCTGCTGGCCGCCGCCATGCTCTATGGCCCTGGGTCCCCGGCTGGGAGGACAGGCCTGGAGGTGGCTCCCAGCGCCCCATCTGTAAATGCCAAGCCCACGCCGAATCTCAGCTGCTCTGCACGCTCTCCCACGCCAGCCCCCGCGGGTGAGTGGGCACAGGACTCCCGCCAGTGTGTCCACTGTCACCCGCAGGTCATGGCCGTGGGAATTCTGTTGCTTCTGCATGTGGCTTCGGGGTGTGACGTGAGCCTACGCCCAGATCTTTTCGCGTCCTGGTTGCCTTGTAAGATGGTAATGAAAGTATGACATGAAACTCCCTCTTTTGTTCACAGGCAGTTATTTTTCTTAATCCTTTGTGAATTACTTAGATTGTATCCTTGACTTCTTACTAGCTCCCTGGTTTGAAGGGTATTGAAGATGGAATAAAAGTTTGACAATCGATTGGGTTGTTACCTAGGGGATCAGGACCCCTCGCTGGGGCCTCCTGTTGTAGGACTACTTGGTTCCACACGTGTGGCCTTTGCACCCTGTGCTCAGAATGCTCCTGTGTGCATGGGTGCAGTGTGAGGGGCGGTGACATGCTTTGGAGTGACGCTTACAGTATGAGCAGCCTGTGATCCTGCTGTCATTTCTGTGCTCTTAGTGTCATTCACACCATTAGGTCTTTTGTTTGGTTTTTAAAGAACCTATTCAGGAATATACTTGAAATGTATGAATAAGTGGACTCATTAAAATATACTCACTTTTCAGCCTTTGATTCTTTGAGGCAGGCGTAGTGTGGAGGCCACGAATGACTGAATGGATGGACAAGTGTCTGTTGGTGCCCTGCAACATGTCAGGTCTACTCGGGAGATGAATGGGCACTCCCTGGCCAGCCCTGACTTGGGAGGGGACAGCCCATATTTTGAAGATGTCACAGTCAGGAGCCCCACTGCAGACACCTCTGTGATGTGATCAGGTAGCTTGGGTGGCATGGTGAGGAGGAAGGCACACAGAGCTGGCCCCTTTAAGGAGGAAACGACACTTGTGGTCCATTTCTACAGTGGCTCCTTTGACACCCTCTCAGAGCTCTTGTCCTCCGGTCCCTGTATTGTTCTCTCCCCAAAACCGCCATTTTGGTTACTAGTAAACCCAACACTATTAACTGTCTGTCCCTACCTGACTAGTTCAAGGTGGCCCAGGACAGCAAACAAAACACAAGTTCAATTGAAGAATTTATCAGTTTTAATGTTGAGCTGTTGGCTTGGCTTTGTTTGTGAAATCTGAAAGCCTCTTTCAAGAAGGTCTCTATCCTTTAGGAAAACCCTCAGGGATGCCCTTATGAGACATGATTGTGTTTGCGCCCTCATACACGTGCCACTGAGAACTTCCAGACCTCAGTTCAGCTAACGTCTTTCTTTGCAGAAGTGAAGCTTATGGTGCTGCCAGGGAGAAGGTTGCTCATGAGTTTACTTGTAAATTGATTTTCTGGAAGCCATCAGAAACAATATAAGCAGTGATCTGAAATATACTGGTGAATGTATGTATGTCAATTGAACAGGCATTGCACATTTTAATTATGAATTGTGTGTTCCATTGTATTTAGCTGTGTAGTGAGTTTTCCTATGTGATGACATTTAGCTATGCATTTTACTTTTGTAAAGGAAAAGACCTCCTCTTAAATTTGAAAAACAATTGACATAAATTCTGTGATTTAATCCAAGCCTTTTTCACTACTTCAATTGAGTATGTAATCAGGGAGATTGAGTAAAATTTAACACAGGTAAAAAAAAAAAATCTCAACAAGAGGCACACTCTTAAATTCTTTAGATTAGTGAAATCTAACAAATTGGATAGCCTACAAGAATTCGAAAACGAATACCAGTCTGAGTCCCTAGTAAGTTTATGTAAAATCGTTGACCCCATCCACGGATAGACCTCTTTAACACAATCAATACAGGTGCAATCAGATAAGCACATTCCACTGTTTTATTAAAGTGCATCTAATTCAGAACTCAATAACCCTCACACATCCTTAATCAGGACACCCTGGGAGGCATCTACACGAGTGATCTTAAAGCTCCAGCTCTTGGCTCGTTAGCAAGACTTTCCGCAAGGAGAGGTTTCAGGGTCCTAGTATTCTTAGCAGAACTCTTCACCCACCTCCCTATTTTGGACCGTCTCCCCTTCAAACGAAAAAGAATTCTCCTGGGTTTCCCTGCCCGCGCATTCTCGGGGTGGCCTGGAAAAGCTGGTCTCCGTCCCTGAGCTGGGGGCGCAGGGCAGGGTGTGATGGGCTCCCGGGGTTCCTCCCGCCCTCCCATGGCAGCGTCGTGGGGAATTCCTGGGCATTGTGTAGCCAGGAGACAATTCTCTTGTTTCCAGAAATAATCTGTGTCCAAACAATACGAATCAAACAGGCAGGATGGCCCCAGCGCCAGAGCACAATCTCAGGGTGACCCTCACGCCCTGCTGTGGGGTGGGGGGAGCTTCATTTGGAGGCTTTGATTTATCTTCACGTTGTTAACCCCAAGTCTAACGAAAACAGACTGATAATGTTTAAGGGTGATATCGCCTCCTGAGCGCTTTCTCTCCACTGGGCCCGTCACGTGCTCCCTCCTGACCAAGGCCACCTGTGCTGGGGGCGCTGGGAGGAGGCCAGATCTGCACCTGCAGGGAGGGCGGGGAGGGCCGGGAGCACCCATCCCAGAGCCCAGACCCACCCCGCTCCTGGGAGCTGCAGGCCCAGCTCTCCCTCCGCAGTGAGGCCAGCATTTCCCCCCAAAACACAAGAAATCTCCTGGCAGCTGGCTTATCTGCCTGCTGCCCTCATTCTCTCTCCCACAGGGTGGGTGGGGCTCGCATCTGCCCGGAACCACACACGTGGGTACGAGACTTTCTTCTTCCCTCAAGTTTATGTTCTTCTCCTGGGTTTTTAAAGTGTGGTCCTTCTCCCCTCTCCCCTCCTCTCTCCATCTCTCTCTCTCTCCTTCTGTATGCAGAGCAATTACTCAAAAACCTCTGTTGTTAGCAGTGTTCTCGAAGAGCAAGTGGGATTTCCTCGTGTGCATAAGAATTCGAGAGTCGCCTGCATTCAGAATATCACAGCAATACTTTGAACACGGCTGGTACTTCCACAGGCAGTGTTCTGAGCAGCGTCTGTATCTACTCAGTTAACCCTCCAGTGACCCCGTATAAAGAAATAGTGTTATTACCCCTACTTGAGAGATGAGGAGACTGAGGCAGAGCTTTTAAGTAACCGCCTGCAGGTCTGCAGCTAAGACGGGCTGGAGCAGCGGGGCTCCAGGACAGGGGTTGTTACTCAGGACATTACAGCGGAAACTCAGTATATGGGGTACAGGAGTAGGAGGGATTTCCAAAGGAAAGGACAGGAAAAGGAGGAGGAGGAGGAGGGAGAAGGAAATTGGTGGGAAGGGGGAGGGGCTTGATGGAAAATGGGAGGGACTTGGTGGGGAAGAAGAGGTGGAGCTTGGTGGGAAGGGGAGGGGCTTAGTGGGAAATGGGAGGGACTTGGTGGGGAAGGGTGGGGCATGGTAGGAAAGTGGCAGAAAAAGGGAAGCGTGCAGGTGTGTCCTTCTGGCTGGAAGGTCCAGCCTAGCTCCTCTCCATTGGCCCATGCTTCCTGTGGTTCAGGATGAGCAGTGACCAGACACCCCACCAGCTGCCAAGTCCCCAGTTGAGAGCGCCTGCGCACAGCTGCTCAGGGTGGGCCTAAGCCCATGGAAGGGCCCTGTGCAGCCCCGGAGGACAGATCACAGCACAGTGGCCACAGGTGCAGGTGTCTACCAGGGGAACTGAGTTCCCCACACATTCATGCACTCTCTCATCCTTGTACACTCGTGGCAACACGCGGTGTCCATGGAGAAGAGCTGAGAGAGTCCTTCTCGGGCATTTTGGAATCGAGTTTGAGAGTTTGGAATGTTGGCTCCTAATGAGCCGTGTTAATACGTGGACATGTTTCCCTGAACACTAATCATGGGCGGGGCTGACAGAAGGGTTGCCGGTTCAGATATTTAAATCGTCCCTACAAACTCCCCCCAAGAATGCACCAGAGAGGGTGCAGGGCAGGACATGAACTGCCCAGGAGTGCCAAGGACGTTCTCATCTATACTAATAAAAGGGTAATATGCTAATTAGACCAGATAGACCAGACATCTTCCGGATGTACTTCCAGACAAAGCCACAGTGGCAGGGGTTGAGGCAGGGGAAAGCAGTTAGGGGTGATCAGGCCGACAGGGGAGAGCAGTTAGGGGTCATCAGGCAGGCAGGCAGAGGGGTTAGGGGCAATCAGGCAGGCAGGCAGGTGAGCAGTTAGGAGCCAGCAGTTCCGGATTGTGAGAGGGATGTCCGACTGCTGGTTTAGGCTCGATCCCACAGGGGGTATCCTAAACCAGCAGTTGCACAGGGGGGATCCTAAACCAGCAGTTGGATATCCCCCGAGGGGTCCCGGATTGCAGAGGGTGCAGGCTGGGCTGAGGGAACTCCCCCCCTCTCCCGTGCATGAATTTTGTGCACCAGGCCTCTAGTTTTAGCATAAAGAGCCGAGTGTTGGAGTGTAGGCGGCTGGAATGTCCTCCGTGGCAGCTGGTGTGCCTGTGCCTGCACCCCACCCTCCCTCGGCACCCAGGGAGCTCACACTGGGCCACGCTGATGCCAGGCAGCCTCGCTTAGAATTCTTTGGAGGCTTTTTAAAAATTGCAATTGATTCCTAAGAACTAATAAAATAGGTTATGAGAACCAGAAAGCATGATTTCATGATTCCTTTCTTTATTTTTTTAATTAAATGTTATTGGGGTGACATTGGTGAACATGAACATGAGCAACTACCCAAACGTTTCCATTCTGGACTGTTTGATAATTGTGTGACGTGCGTCTCTGCGTGTTCACATGTGTGTGCGTGTGTGTACACGTGTGCATTTAACCCGAGTTGAACTCCTTCCGATGTCTTTTGAAGTGTTCTCTGTAGGTTAAAGTTCTGCCTGTGTTTCCTTTCCTCCAGTGCTCACAGGATAAACTGAGGCAGCCAATTATGTTAACCGCCTGACACACATTACTGCTTAGTACAGTGAACGCATGAATGAAAATGAAGACGCATTCCTGAAGTGCATGAGACTGTGGGAATAAATGCTTCTATGGCACCAAAGTACACGCATCCCAGGTCTTTCCTGCGTTTTGCAGCCATAATTACTGGTTCTTTGAATAAACTAGTGATCACACCGTGTTCTACAGCCGAATCGGGACTTCTGAAAGATTTCCACTCATCGCTTATTCACGTTTCCAAAGACCTAAATACTTGTAACATCCGAGCCTGTGATTTTCAACAACAAGGCTTTAAATTCCTCTGACATTTAACAGCATTTTCTGTGGTATTAGAACAGTGTTTACACAAAATGCATTATAGAACATTTGATTTTTCTGTAGGAAAAAACAGTAGCAATAATAAACTCTTGAGGAAGGAAATCCAGTTCAATTGGGTGTTAAGTATGCATGTTAAAAATGGGTGGTGTGCTCACGGGATGCTGGATGGCACTTAATCAACAGTAATTGTATTTCAGACAACGCGCCCTTTCCTTGCTGTGCGGAGCGCTCGGCGTGTCATGCGCGGGCGCTGTGGCGGCTTCTGAGTAGCTGGGCTCAAACCTCTTCCAAACCGTTCAGAGTGAAAGGTCATGACACATGTCATTGGAAAGATAATGTCCTACAGGTTGTCAATAAAATCTCTGATATGATCTATTACTTGGAGTCAAGTGTTAATTGGATGGCAGCTGCTTTTGAATGGATAATCTTTCTCTTTTCTTAACAGTGACAGGGAGAAACGGAGATTCTGGTTGAAATGAAGGAAATCTCTTCGCTCTAAATGGAAGCCCGAGGTTACCTAATTGTTCCACCTTCATTCATCTATTATCTGTCTATCATCTATCTATCTATCTATCTATCTATCTATCTATCTATCTATCCGTCCATCCATCCATCCATCTATCTGGAACTTGGTTGTCTAGTTGTCAAAAATAGAGGAAAAGATTCCATACAGAATGGAACCAAGTCTGCTTTTCTGTCAACCAGGTTCATCTCTGAAGCCCCTGCATATTTGGAGGTGGTGGTTGTACTTTCCGAACCTTTTAGTTGGTATCTTTCCTATTGATTGGCTCTCAGTGCCCATCCAGAGCTGCCCACCCTTCAAGACCTTTCTTTTGCCCCTTTTTACAAACCTGCCCTAACTTAGAGTCTAAAATGCACTAA